>NC_088244.1:38303238-38365738 GCF_036934945.1 Oncorhynchus masou masou | reverse complement strand
TGAGCGTGCTCCTGGTTTACTCCAGTCTCTGAAACAAGGGGAGAGACTGAGGGAGAGATGTTGAGCGTGCTCCTAGTTTACTCCAGTCTCTGAAACAAGGGGAGAGACTGAGGGAGAGATGTTGAGCGTGCTCCTAGTTTACTCCAGTCTCTGAAACAAGGTGAGAGACTGAGGGAGAGATGTTGAGCGTGCTCCTGGTTTACTCCAGTCTCTGAAACAAGGGGAGAGACTGAGGGAGAGATGTTGAGCGTGCTCCTAGTTTACTCCAGTCTCTGAAACAAGGGGAGAGACTGAGGGAGAGATGTTGAGCGTGCTCCTGGTTTACTCCAGTCTCTGAAACAAGGGGAGAGACTGAGGGAGAGATGTTGAGCGTGCTCCTAGTTTACTCCAGTCTCTGAAACAAGGGGAGAGACTGAGGGAGAGATGTTGAGCGTGCTCCTAGTTTACTCCAGTCTCTGAAACAAGGTGAGAGACTGAGGGAGAGATGTTGAGCGTGCTCCTAGTTTACTCCAGTCTCTGAAACAAGGTGAGAGACTGAGGGAGAGATGTTGAGCGTGCTCCTAGTTTACTCCAGTCTCTGAAACAAGGGGAGAGACTGAGGGAGAGATGTTGAGCGTGCTCCTGGTTTACTCCAGTCTCTGAAACAAGGGGAGAGACTGAGGGAGAGATGTTGAGCGTGCTCCTGGTTTACTCCAGTCTCCGAAACAAGGGGAGAGACTGAGGGAGAGATGTTGAGCGTGCTCCTAGTTTACTCCAGTCTCTGAAACAAGGGGAGAGACTGAGGGAGAGATGTTGAGCGTGCTCCTAGTTTACTCCAGTCTCTGAAACAAGGGGAGAGACTGAGGGAGAGATGTTGAGCGTGATCCTGGTTTACTCCAGTCTCTGGAACAAGGGGAGAGACTGAGGGAGAGATGTTGAGCGTGCTCCTAGTTTACTCCAGTCTCTGAAACAAGGTGAGAGACTGAGGGAGAGATGTTGAGCGTGCTCCTGGTTTACTCCAGTCTCTGAAACAAGGGGAGAGACTGAGGGAGAGATGTTGAGCGTGCTCCTGGTTTACTCCAGTCTCTGAAACAAGGGGAGAGACTGAGGGAGAGATGTTGAGCGTGCTCCTAGTTTACTCCAGTCTCTGAAACAAGGTGAGAGACTGAGGGAGAGATTCTCCTAGTTTACTCCAGTCTCTGAAACAAGGTGAGAGACTGAGGGAGAGATGTTGAGCGTGCTCCTAGTTTACTCCAGTCTCTGAAACAAGGTGAGAGACTGAGGGAGAGATGTTGAGCGTGCTCCTAGTTTACTCCAGTCTCTGAAACAAGGGGAGAGACTGAGGGAGAGATGTTGAGCGTGCTCCTAGTTTACTCCAGTCTCTGAAACAAGGGGAGAGACTGAGGGAGAGATGCTCCTAGTTTACTCCAGTCTCTGAAACAAGGGGAGAGACTGCCTACTTGTTTCTTTACTGTGTTTATGTGTGCATCCCAGTAAGGCATCCAATGGAGTGCACTAGACAGGGAAGAAGGTACCATGTGGGATGCAGACTATTCTGAAAGGGAGAGAGTTAGAGAAGAACGCTCTTGTATGTCTTTGACAAATGAGTGTGTCTGTGGTTCAGATGAGTTTTCATGTAGGAGATAATGAGGGACACCAGGAGAGTTCATGCTTGGCTGGGAAAGTTTTCCCTGTGTTTGTCTTTGTTCGTTTCGATTGGCTAGGAGGTGACTACTGTATACTGTGTGTGTGCGTGCGTGTGTCTGTGCGGGCGCGTGCCATGCATGTTTGTGAGAATCTCACCATGTGTACTCCCAGCTACCCAGACTCCTTTGCATGGTTGTGATGGACAGTGTTTTAAACAACAGGGTCATCTGTGATCACAGCAATGACAAGTGACAGTAAAGTGGCCCTGGGCCAGAGATTGGGCAGGGGGGGGTGGGGGGTTAATATAATGTCCCTAGAACAGTGTCCTGTTGGACTGTGGCTTCCTGTTGTTGTTTGGCAACCCACTTAATATTCATATCCTGTGTACTGTTCATACATTGCTGTGCAACACAGGAGCTATATGGTGATGGCTGCCAGGAGCACGCCGTCCCCATCCCTACCGTTCTACTAGCACGCCGTCCCCATCCCTACCGTTCTACTAGCACGCCGTCCCCCCATCCCTACCGTTCTACTAGCACGCCGTCCCCATCCCTACCGTTCCACTAGCACGCCGTCCCCATCCCTACCGTTCTACTAGCACGCCGTCCCCATCCCGACCGTTCTACTAGCACGCCGTCCCCATCCCTACCGTTCCACTAGCACGCCGTCCCCATCCCTACCGTTCTACTAGCACGCCGTCCCCATCCCTACCGTTCTACTAGCACGCCGTCCCCCATCCCTACCGTTCTACTAGCACGCCGTCCCCATCCCTACCGTTCCACTAGCACGCCGTCCCCATCCCTACCGTTCTACTAGCACGCCGTCCCCATCCCGACCGTTCTACTAGCACGCCGTCCCCATCCCTACCGTTCCACTAGCACGCCGTCCCCATCCCTACCGTTCTACTAGCACGCCGTCCCCATCCCGACCGTTCTACTAGCACGCCGTCCCCATCCCTACCGTTCTACTAGCACGCCGTCCCCTTCCCTACCGTTCTACTAGCATGCCATCCCCATCCGTCCCCATCCCTACCGTTCTACTAGCACGCCGTCCCCATCCGTCCCCATCCCTACCGTTCTACTAGCACGCCGTCCCCATCCCTACCATTCTACTAGTCCGCATGGAACCTCCCTTGTACTCTTATGGACTGGGGTTCTCTTGTAACCAGAGCTTCTGGTGCTGGGGAATGGAGCCATTATTGCTGTCATGTTATTCCCTGGACCGTTAGTGTTGTGCAGTTGTGGGGCAATGGTTGCCCCTCGCCCCTCCTCCTCTCTGCGGTGGTCTGTGAGGGAATCTGGTGTTGCTGTTTCTCTCTGTCCATTCTCCTCACTGTGTATTTGGGTTAATCCAGCTGTCTGTGGTGAGGGATAGAATTCCATACTTGAGGGCAGAGAGCTGTGAGATGGTAGCATGGGAAGAAAAGGATGCCTATTGTTTTTGGGTGGGCGGCGTGTGTGTGTGTGTGTGTGTGTGTGAGTGTGTATGTGTGTGTGCGCGCCCACGCGCATGTGTGTGTGTGAGGCTGTGAGAAAGTGCATGGAAATAAAATGGCTATTGTTGTACCTGGGTGTGTGTCTACCACGTTGAACAAGGGAGGGAGGGAGATGTGAAGAGGGGGGGGTACTGTAGGGATCGGGTGGGAACAGGCTAGAGAACATAAGACAGCAGAGGAGAGGAGAGGACAGGTGGAAGAAAGGAACATGGGGAGGAGGTTGTTACAGTGTTTTGCTCAAAGTAGAAATGTCACGCCTCCATTGTCTCTCTCGCTCTCTCTCTCTCCCTGCCTCCCTCCCTCTCCTATTATAAGCCGGTTGGCTGACAGACCCAGTAGTCCAGTGCTCTGGACTCTAAATGTTGTCTCCTTCCTTCCATGTCTATTCCTCTGTAGAGGATGTAGTACGGAGCTTGTAGGTCTGTCTGTCTGTCTCTTTGTCCGTACTGCTCCATGCTGTGTGTATTCCACTATCCAGCACCACTAGTCTAATCTACTGGCTCTGCGGTGGACACCTTCTCACAGCCACAACTCAACCGTCTGCTTGCCCTTCTAGAACCATCTATGTATCTCTGAGTCAGACCTCAGACAGGCAGTACAGACAGGCCCCACAGCCAGTGACATTCACAGAGTAACATTCAGACTGATCTCCGCTGGTACAAGAGTGGGATCGTCTTACATGCAAAGCTGGCCTTCAGCCAAATAGGGATCATTTATTAGAAAAACGATGAAGAAAGATAGAAACCTGAGGAAGGAGAGAAAGAGGGCCGAGGAAGGAAAGTGGGTCGGAGGGAGGAAGGATAGAAAGTAAAGAGAGCTGAATCAAATACCTGCGTGTGTTTCTGGCCTAGTAATGTTTCTGGCCGAGTAAGTGGGTGAATGAGTTAATGTGTGTGTGTGTGTGTGTGTGTGTGTGTGTGTGTGTGTGTGTGTGTGTGTGTGTGTGTGTGTGTGTGTGTGTGTGTGTGTGTGTGTGTGTGTGTGTGTGTGTGTGTGACTGCCGGCTTGTCCCTTCCGATTAGAGGTGGCTGCCATTTTTCTGTCATTCTTGACCTCAAAACAGCACAAACACTCTTCGTCACCCCACACATCCTCTGTCTAAACACAGACACACACAGACACACACACACACACACACACACACACACACACACACACACACACACACACACACACACACACACACACACACACACACACACACACACACACACATTAACTCATTCACCCACTTACTCGGTCACTGTAGGCTACAGTATTTATAACCTTTGATGCGCTGTATGCACTTATAGCATGAACATGAGTACTCAACACCGACACTGGGATGTGTGACTACGGATGCCACCTGAAACAGATTTAGCTCTGAATGGTTTCCTGACTGAGGTGGATGCTACAAGTCGTAACCCAAGCCTTCTGTCCTCATCCAGCACCATCATAACAACTAACGGCTCTATAACGGATCTGAAGCAAGCAGTACACCATTCATAATACTGCTTCCCTGGCAGCGCCACCTTCATGGATATAACACACAGATGGGGAAAGTCAGTGGTGTTATGCTCCACAAGGCCCAGCAACTGTATCAAAATAATCTCTGGTGTTACCATCAGCCCCGGTGAGAGCCTACCTGAGCCTTTGGAGTGTGTGCTTATGTGTGTGTTTGCGCGTGCACACTGACCGCGTGTGTGTGTGTACGTGGCAGCTAAGAGCAGATTTATCTAAGGATTAGCGTGTGCGTCTGCTTCTGTGCCTGGAACACGTGCACATGCAGGCCTGGGGCCAGGCGGGCAGAGTGAGGCGGGTGAGGGAGGATGGGTAGGGTTAGGTAGAGGTGAGGGGTTACTGTGGCTCACGGAACCTTCACGCTACTTTTTAACATTTGACCTCTTCATCCCTTCATTCACCTTCTCTGTACGTCTCCTCCTCCTTGGACCCTTCTTTAGACGACGACGTCCAGCTCTCCCTCTGTACTTCAACTGTATCTGACAGGGGACACATTGTCCCCCCTCTATCTATCTCTACTCCTCCTTATACGTTACAGGAGACCCAGTCAACCCTGTCTGTACTCCTCCTTATACGTTACAGGAGACCCAGTCAACCCTGTCTGTACTCCTCCTTATACGTTACAGGAGACCCAGTCAGCCCTGTCTGTACTCCTCCTTATACGTTACAGGAGACCCAGTCAGCCCTGTCTGTACTCCTCCTTATACGTTACAGGAGACCCAGTCAACCCTGTCTCTACTCCTCCTTATACGTTACAGGAGACCCAGTCAACCCTGTCTGTACTCCTCCTTATACGTTACAGGAGACCCAGTCAACCCTGTCTGTACTCCTCCTTATACGTTACAGGAGACCCAGTCAACCCTGTCTCTACTCCTCCTTATACGTTACAGGAGACCCAGTCAACCCTGTCTGTACTCCTCCTTATACGTTACAGGAGACCCAGTCAACCCTGTCTCTACTCCTCCTTATACGTTACAGGAGACCCAGTCAACCCTGTCTGTACTCCTCCTTATACGTTACAGGAGACCCAGTCAGCCCTGTCTCTACTCCTCCTTATACGTTACAGGAGACCCAGTCAACCCTGTCTGTACTCCTCCTTATACGTTACAGGAGACCCAGTCAACCCTGTCTGTACTCCTCCTTATACGTTACAGGAGACCCAGTCAGCCCTGTCTGTACTCCTCCTTATACGTTACAGGAGACCCAGTCAACCCTGTCTGTACTCCTCCTTATACGTTACAGGAGACCCAGTCAACCCTGTCTGTACTCCTCCTTATACGTTACAGGAGACCCAGTCAACCCTGTCTGTACTCCTCCTTATACGTTACAGGAGACCCAGTCAACCCTGTCTGTACTCCTCCTTATACGTTACAGGAGACCCAGTCAACCCTGTCTGTACTCCTCCTTATACGTTACAGGAGACCCAGTCAGCCCTGTCTGTACTCCTCCTTATACGTTACAGGAGACCCAGTCAACCCTGTCTGTACTCCTCCTTATACGTTACAGGAGACCCAGTCAACCCTGTCTCTACTCCTCCTTATACGTTACAGGAGACCCAGTCAGCCCTGTCTGTACTCCTCCTTATACGTTACAGGAGACCCAGTCAACCCTGTCTGTACTCCTCCTTATACGTTACAGGAGAACCAGTCAACCCTGTCTGTACTCCTCCTTATACGTTACAGGAGACCCAGTCAGCCCTGTCTGTACTCCTCCTTATACGTTACAGGAGACCCAGTCAACCCTGTCTCTACTCCTCCTTATACGTTACAGGAGACCCAGTCAACCCTGTCTGTACTCCTCCTTATACGTTACAGGAGACCCAGTCAGCCCTGTCTGTACTCCTCCTTATACGTTACAGGAGACCCAGTCAACCCTGTCTGTACTCCTCCTTATACGTTACAGGAGAACCAGTCAACCCTGTCTGTACTCCTCCTTATACGTTACAGGAGACCCAGTCAGCCCTGTCTGTACTCCTCCTTATACGTTACAGGAGACCCAGTCAGCCCTGTCTGTACTCCTCCTTATACGTTACAGGAGACCCAGTCAGCCCTGTCTGTACTCCTCCTTATACGTTACAGGAGACCCAGTCAGCCCTGTCTGTACTCCTCCTTATACGTTACAGGAGACCCAGTCAACCCTGTCTCTACTCCTCCTTATACGTTACAGGAGACCCAGTCAGCCCTGTCTCTACTCCTCCTTATACGTTACAGGAGACCCAGTCAACCCTGTCTGTACTCCTCCTTATACGTTACAGGAGACCCAGTCAACCCTGTCTGTACTCCTCCTTATACGTTACAGGAGACCCAGTCAACCCTGTCTGTACTCCTCCTTATACATTACAGGAGACCCAGTCAACCCTGTCTGTACTCCTCCTTATACGTTACAGGAGACCCAGTCAGCCCTGTCTGTACTCCTCCTTATACGTTACAGGAGACCCAGTCAACCCTGTCTCTACTCCTCCTTATACATTACAGGAGACCCAGTCAACCCTGTCTGTACTCCTGGAGTAAACTAGGAGCACGCTCAACATCTCTCCCTCAGTCTCTCACCTTGCCTCTCTCTCTCTCTCTCTCTCTCTCTCTCTCTCTCTCTCTCTCTCTCTCTCTCTCTCTCTCTCTCTCTCCCTCCCTCCCTCCCTCCATTCCATTAGTGCTGACTATCTTTCCCAGAGGTACAGCTGGTAATTAAGTCTCATAGCCTTGATTCACCTGCTTATCAGATCAAGGTTTAGTACTGTAGGTCCTTTTTGGAGGATTTTAGGCATAGCCCTGCCGAGCTTATTATACCACCTTACACACACACACACACACACACACACACACACACACACACACACACACACACACACACACACACACACACACACACACACACACACACACACACACACACACACACACACACACACTACCCTTATTTTGCCGCTCTTAAGGTCTACCGGTTGAAAATAGTCTCTGTGTAGGGTGTGTGTCCATATTGGTGTAACAGTGAGTATGTTATGGTCATTTGGAAGGGTACTGCTGAGGGACCAGAGCTGATGTTGGGGTTGGGGACTTCTTCCGTGATCCAGTATCACCCAGGGAGAGATCAAGTATCGCTGGGTGAGAGGGGTGACAGGACAGGGGCATGTGTCCTCACTCACTGTCTGTAGTCCTCTGAGCAGAAATGAGCACTCAATGTGCTTTAATCAATTTAATTCAATTCAATACAACTTCATGAATTCAGAATAGCCTTTCCTGATGAACAAATTACAGCAATATACGGTGCCCATATTAGGACAGCGTGAGAATCAAGAGTTTGTGTCGGTGTAGACTTGGGTTCGGATGTCACTTTCACACTGCTCACGTGACGTAGAGTTGAATGCTAATCCACACAGACATATCATTTATTTCCATAGGGCAGCGAGGAACGTTTTAACGCCAACCCCAGTTCAACCAAATGCTTTGCAAGTCTGTACTAAAATGATTGAAATTGTTGTGCTAGTAAATTCTTAGGTCACGGACACCATATTATTCCAGGTGAAGTGTTCTCACACACACACACGCACACACACGCACACACACGCACGCACGCACGCACGCACGCACGCACGCAAATCCAGCATTAAGCCCTTCAGTTGGCCCGTCATGCATCTCTATGGTTTCGTGCACTCGCCCCAGTGTGTGTGTTCATGGTTCGCTGTGTGTGCATTGCGATTAGAGTCGGACTGATACCCAGCTCGGAGGTAGCGGGTGGGCAGCCGGTGTGCAGCCTCGAGTGGCTGAGCAATCCAGAGCTCTATCACAGATTCAGATGATCAGCTGTGCAACACACAGCTATGTCTACGAGGCAGCTGTTGACGCTCCTTCCTGCATAATCATTCATAGCATAACTGCCGCCCGGCGGTTTCAGGCACCACATCAAAGAGAGTCGAATCCCTCTATTTTATACACCTTTCAAAACAGAAGACAGGATGTGTAGATTACAGTTATCATACCCTGATTTTTAAAAAAGGAAAAGAAAGCTCTAGCACCTATGTTACGTAATTGAATAAATGTACGAAAAACAATCTCTTGAAGTGCAAGGCTATGTGCCAAATGACACCTATTCCCTATATAGTGCACTACTTTTGACCAGAGCCCTATTGGCACCACATCGGGAAAAGGGGGCCATTTGGGAGGCACGACATGCTTGTGAAGGTGACGTGGGGACATCCTAGTGGTCAGTTGTGGCCACTGCAGGGTTGTGTCCTGCCTATTGGGTTTGAATCTTGGTTGACCCTCGGTGGATTGAGTTCACTCACTAACTCCAATTCATTCTACTGAGGCAACACGAGCAAAGGAGAGTTGTAGACTTCTGTGCTGACCTGGCCACGCATTCACCCTAGTTGCTGGAAAGGACCATGTGAAAAGAAACGGTACGATTTAGCAAGCTAGCATGAAAGGGGTATAAAGGATTAGTGTGTACAACAGTGATTCCTCCGAAAAAGCCCATCTTCGTTGCTTTAACACTGAAATAAAAACGTCCCTGTTCCTTTTAGCATCTGGGTGCTTTGCTCTTAAGTCATTAGTCATGATAACCCTACGAGCAAAAGATGGAAAAAGACGTCAAAGGACTTACTTTTGGTTGAGAGGAAAACATTGAAACGACGTCTTTGTGCTCACTGGGTGGTGGACTTAGCATCAAGGTGCTTTGGTTTTGCGTTGCTGTATAACTTAGTCATATGGGCCCGAGGCAGCCGTCTGGAGAGAGCATGACTAGCACACTGTACTTAGAGTCAGCCGTGGATGTAGGTAAAGCTGGTGAGGTGAGAGATCCAGGTAAATGATGAGCCACCGGGCAGACTCCTCTTAATGCTAATGAGGTGTGCACGTTGAAGCGTTTAGTTGAGCTTGTTGCCTCTGCGGCTGGTTGTCTGGAAATAACAGTGTAGTCGTCATTACAGGGGACCAAAGATGGTGCCGGAGGGGATGGCTGCAGTTTTATGGCCTCTTAAACCAACCGTGCTATTTTGTTGGTATTTTTTTTTCTCGCAATATTTGTGTTGTTGTATTCGGCGCGCGTGACAAATAAAAGTTGACAACGGGGTAGCGCAAAAAATGTGGCAATTAAGCCCTTTTTGTACTTACCCAGAGTCAGAGGAACTCATGGATACTATTTTTATGTCTCTGTGTGCAGTGTGAAGGACGTTCCTGGAGCCATTGCTATTAGCGTTAGCGCAATGTCTGAAAGTCTATAGGGACCGCTAGTATGTTTAATGTCGCACTACCCCTTTAATGGTCAGGGGACTAAAGGTGAGAAGCTCTGTCTGGACAAAATGTAAACTCAGGGAGGAATGTTGCCCTTTCACAAGACTGCCACTTGCACATGACCCAATCTTTTTAAGGTGAGCAATAAGCTGGAGGCTTAGCGTACATATTTAAACTTGAGTGTCTCAGAGTGTGTCTGAACTCACTGAATTGTATGTGTGTATGCTAGGGGATGGGCATTTGAACGATCGTCTGCGTTTGAGCGCTATCGTGGAAATCATTTCGAAATAGGTTAGTACTGGAGCATGTTGGTGCGAAACGGTAGCCTGAGTACCAGTCCCTTTAAATAACATTCCACTTCTTGCCACTCCTTGTATTTGCCGAAGAGACGGTTCTTTAGGGAATCTCTACATTCAATATGCAGCTGGATTTACAGGGCCTTGCAAAAGTATTCACCCCCCATGGCATTTTTCCTATTTTTGCTGCATTACAACCTGTAATTTAAATTTTTATTTGGATATCATGTAATGGACATACACAACATAGTCAAAATTGGTGAAGTGAAATAAAAATAATACATGTTTAAAAAAATAAAAAATAAATGTAAAACGTAAAAGTGGTGTGTGCAAATGTATTCACCCCCTTTACTATGAAGCCCCTAAATGAGATCTGTTGCAACCAATTACCTTCAGAGGTCCCATAGTTAGTTAAATAAAGTCCACCTGTGTGCAATCTAAGAGTCACATGATCTGTCACAATATCTCAGTAGATATACACCTGTTTTGAAAGGCCCCAGAGTCTGCAACACCACCAAGCAAGCGGCACCATCAAGACCAAAGCTTTTGGAGCTTTCCAAACAGGTCAGGGACAAAGTTGTGGAGAAGTACAGATCAGGTTTGGGTTATAAAAAAATAGCATAAACTTTGAACATCCCACAGAGCACAATTAAATCCATTATTAAAGAATGGAAATAATATGGCACCACAGCAAACCTGCCAAGAGAGGGCCGTCCACCGAAACTCACGGACCAGGCAAGGGGGACATTAATCAGAGAGGCAACAAAGAGACCAAAGATAACCCTGAAGGAGCTGCAAAGCTCGACTGCGGAGATTGGAGTATCTGTCCATAGGACCACTTTATGCCATACACCCCACAGAGTTGGGCTTTACAGAAGAGTGTCCAGAAAAAAGACATTGCTTAAAGAAAAAAGTAAGCAAACACGTTTGGTGTTCACCAAAAGGCATGTGGGAGACTTCCCAAGCATATGGAAGAAGGTACTCTGGTTAGATGGGACTAAAATTGAGCTTTTTGGCCTTCAAAGAAAACGCTATGTCTGGCGCAAACTCACCACCTCTCATCACCTGAGAACACCATCCCCACAGTGAAGCATGGTGGTGGCAGCATCATGCTGTGGGGATGTTTTTCCTCGGCAGGGACTGGGACACTGGTCAGAATTGGAGGAATGATGGATGGCGCTAAATACAAGAGATTTGAGACTGGGACGGAGTTTCACCTTCCAGCAGGACAATGACCCTAAGCATACTGCTAAAGCAACACTCGAGTGGTTTAAGGGGAAACATTTAAATGTCTTGGAATGGCCTAGTCAAAGCCCAGACCTCAATCCAATTGAGAATCTGTGGTATGACTTAAAGATTGCTGTACACCAACGGAACCCATCCAACTTGAAGGAGCTGGAGCAGTTTTGCTTTGAAGAATGGGCAAGAATCCAGTGGCTAGATGTGCCAAGCTTATAGAGACATACCCCAAGAGACCTGCAGCTGTAATAGCTGCAAAAGGTGGCTCTACAAAGTATTGACTTCTGTGCGGGGAGGGGGGGGGGGGTGAAGTTGAAAAAAAATATATATTTGTTTTTTGTTGTTGAATTTTACCCCTTTTTCTCCCCAATTTCGTGGTATCCAATTGTGTAGTAGATACTATCTTGCCTCATCGCTACAACTCCCGTACGGGTTCGGAAGAGTCGAAGGTTGAAAGTCATGCGTCCTCCGATACACAACCCAACCAAGTCGCACTGCTTCTTAACACAGCGCGCATCCAACCCGGAAGCCAGTCGCACCAATGTGTTGGAGGAAACACCGTGCACCTGGCGACCTTTGTTAGCGCGCACTGTGCCCGGCCCGCCACAAGAGTCGCTGGTGCGCGATGAGACAAGAATATCCCTACCGGCCAAGCCCTCCCTAACCCGGACGATGCTAAGCCAATTGTGCGTCGCCCCACGGACCTCTCGGTCGCGGCCGGTTACGACAGAGCCTGGGCGCGTACCCAGAGTCTCTGGTGGCATAGCTGGCGCTGCAGTACAGCGCCCTTAAAAAAATATTTTGCATCTTCAAAGTGGTAGGCATGTTGTGTAAATCAAATGATACAACCCCCCCCCAAAATATATTTTAATAGGAAAAATGCCAAGTGGGCTGAATACTTTCGCAAGCCACTGTACCAGTTGCTGATTGGTAGCTGAAAACATCATTCATATTTTCCATGGCAACGTTATGGAACATGGGCTATCGTGCAGATTTGGCACGGTTTGGACGTTTAAGAGCAACAACAAGCATTACATTACAACTTGCTGCGGTCATTCCCTGGTGAGAAGGCAGTGTCAATGCAAGATCTTGTCATTCAAAGTGGCTAGGGAGGACTCCGTAATGAGAGAGAGAAATAATGACACAGAAAATGCTAATTTCAGTTGTGTTATGTATCCCTCCTCTCTTATTAAGTTGTTAATTAATTGTTATTCTATATTGCGGCAAATTTGCATGCGCCCAATGTTTTCATGTGGTGGCAAGGAGTGAAATGTTCGCTAAAGAGACTGGAACCCAGGCTAGCGAAATAGGGCTGAATGCAAAAAAAGTTTGCGGTATGCTGGTTGTTCAAATTGCTGGTTGTGCTGATTAACACACAACTGAAAATGAAACTTAACATAATTGCATTTGACATGGGCCACTCCATAAAGAAATCTTAAAGTGTGAATAAATGTTAAAAAGTTACATTGTGAGTAATTGTATTAGATTATTACAAACGAATACAAACCTTGAATCGAATACTCAAGTACTCCCGCCCATGCTTGGTGTGCGCCTGTACTTGTGTGATATTGTATATTTTGCCCCCTGTGATAGTAATGCTGACTGTTGTGTTCAGGTGAAGGGGGTAACTGTGCCCCGTGCCCTCCCTGCATCCCTCCCTGCCCCTATGCCCTGCCTCTCTGCACCTCTGCCATCCCTGTCAAGCCTCCAGACGAAAGGAGAATACCAAGTGGCTCTAGGCCAGAGTCGATCTCTGCATCCTAAATGGCATCCTTTTCCCTATTTAGTGCACTACTTTTAACCCAGACCCATAGGGCTCTGGTCAAAAGTAGAGCACTCTATATGGGATAGGGTGTCATTTGCATTTGGGACGCATCCTTTGTACGTACTGGACCAGGCCCTGTCCCTGTGGTTATCAGACACTAAGCCAGCCTCCATTGGCTAAATGAATTGGCAATTTCTGACTGCAGCTTTGGTCACAGCTGTGTACAGAGTCTGGTCTCTGCAGGATAGGCTAGAGGGATGGAGAGAGAGAGAGAGAGAGAGAGCAGCTATATCGTCATATTTGTATTTTATTTTAGATTTATTTATAGGGGACAAAACACATTAATCAACATCAATATTACAATAATGCGTCATCCATGTAAATGTGCCGGGGTTAGCCTAAAATATAATTTGCACCAGTGGTCCCATGGCAACTAAGGACAATTACACAGCCACAATACACATACTCACTAAAACAATACAAAATAACACATTACATCCAATAACATATCATTCTTTACGACGACAACAACACTATCGTCAACTGTCGTTTTACATATGAGGAACCACAGACAACTCATGTGTACAGATTTAGATAGATTTTAGCCATGTTTTCAATTCAACGTTAAATGTACAACAATCAGTGCAGCTTCTCAAGTCCATGGGCGTTGCATTCCAGTATATCGTGGCTCTAGCAGAGAAGGCCCGATTGGACGATTTTACTGTGTCGAAAAGGGACAACGCAATCAACCTCTAGTTACTGCCCTTGTTATCCTGGAGTTGCTATCCTTGAGCATGATATGCCGGCATGGAGTGGAGGGGCAAGACCGTGCAGGGTCTTAAAGACAAGGCTTGCATCTACACACTGCTGAAAGCTACCCAGACGCAATAAATGACGTTTGTACATGATGTGACAACGGTGGTCAACGCTTTGGTTCGCCGGGAAGTGATTCAATTGGTTTCCGAAGAGTAGCTCCGGCTTCTGACCAGCAGGTTATTGAGAGGCATCATCTGCTCCGAGTGACGCTCTAGCTCGGGTAGAAAGTAGGAATGAACTTCAGATACCGTATTTACCTCTAAAACAGACTGCTTGAACCCCAGTCACTCACTGCAGTAAGGTACTGTAGCTGATTCAGTCTCGTGGACTTACTGTGCGCGTCGGGATGACTTGGACACGTCAGCCGTATGTCCTGTGAAAGCACTGCCCTGTGTTTTAGGTATACATTACAGAGGAGAGAGGTACAGTGGCAGTCAGTAGGATAATCTATAGGGCAGGAATATACTGGAATATACATCTAGGACAGCGCATCATCACAACCACAAACACACACACACGCCATCATCATAACCGCGCACTTAAAAACGCCATTAGAAGACTTAGCTTCACTCAGTACTGTGGTTGTCAGCATTTTCACAGGTAATATTTCTTCAAGCATACTTTAAGCTATCTGGCTCATCTGAAGGGCAGGTAACCCTTCCTTTCGGTCTATTGGACAACCTCTGCCAACGGCCCCAGTATAATCTGTGCCGGTACGGGCAGTTCAGTGCCAACCACTTCCCCTTCCTCCTCCTTCTCTCTCTCCCTCCCTTCACTGCACTGAATGGCCATAAGCAGTGTTCCTGTTCCTATAGCGTGTGGAGACAGAGGTACGTTTCAGGACATTGACAATATGTTGGATCATTTCAAGGCTAAAAAAGACATTCTTATCCCTAGGTCCGACAAGTCACGTGACTTCATACCGGCTTTAAGCACATAAGGAAAAGACCAAGGCCGATTCAGTTCCCTCTCCTTAACTGTTTATTGATTCCCACATGCGGTGCAGTAACTTAAGTCATTATGAGCTTTTCCTGGGATAGACGAAATAAGCTACTTTCTTCACTTCTATAGCAATGAGTCTCCACAGGCAGTGGTGGAAATCCTCCTTCACACTCGCATGCGTACGTACACAGATACACAACACACACACACATACGTAAACCTTTATTTTGCAGACCACTTCAAATCAAATGTCTTTGTTACATTTCCCTCGATAGATATCGACCTGTGTCTCAGCTAAGCCTGTGGTCATTTTCCTCCAGCAGACTAAACCAAAACACACACACTCACATACATGTACCATAACCGTAGGCAACAGTATGCGTTCTGCCACAGCGGCCCGTCGCTGAGAAAGAGGATTGTGGGAGATTTACCCGGGAGACGGAGGCCCGGGAGCGCAGTTGGGTTAGATAAGACTTATCGGTCACAAACAGACTTACTGGCAGATCATTTTAAATGTTTTGAATCGGTTTCTCTTCCCTCGTTGCCCTTCTCCCTATTTTCAATCAGCCCCCTCACCCCTCTCCCCCTCCGCCCTGTCAATAATACACCACCACCAACGACACCACCTCTTCCTCTAAACTTCTCTTCATCTTCTCTCCCAAATCCACCTGCAGAACCGCTCTCCTGTTAATGCCAGTCTTTATTCTTTATTCTCTCTCTGTCACACTCATATTGCTGTGTGTGTCGGTGTGTGTTTGTGTGTTGCGACCTATGTGCTGCAGCCTGTTCAAGTGTGTGTGTGTGTGTGTGTGTGTCCCACCCCAGGCCATGTAGTGTAGTGTTACTAGCTAGCTGTAACACTACACTACATTGGCTGCGTGGCAACGTTGTGGCCTGTTTAAGAGGACTGATTAAAGCCTCAGAGCGTGGCATGGATTCCTGAAGAGTTGCAGGATTTAACGACATCCAAATGCTCCAGCCTTCTCATCTCTTCCTCCTACACCCCCCCCCCCCCTCCCCGGTCACTCACTCACACACACGCACACAGATCAGGTTCCAAGGGCCACTGACGGGATCGGTGAGTATGTATGCCCGCTGAGTAGAAAAGAGCTTCTTGCCCACCTCATAAGACTTCCTTGGCTGTGTGTGTTTGATGGCTCTGGGGGACTTGGATGCTGCTCAGTTGTTGTACCTTTGAGTAGAATTAAGTTCATTGTATGTGATGAGGTGCTTGTTCTGGCTGTTAAGATATATTGGGCTGTTGTTCTTTGTTCTTCTAAAGGGACATTGTTGAAGATGGGATTATAATCAAACAGCACGTCTCGTCATTTATATTTTAGGGGGCCTTATCCAAAAGGTTGCATCATTCTAGGCCTTCCTATGATTGTGTGTGTGACGAAACAAAATGCAATTCAAATAATTGAACCGACGTTGGTCAATTTGTTAAAAAAAAAAGACATTTTGATTAATCGCTCAGCATTAGGGGACACACAACTTATAGCCATTCAAAATCCTATTTTCCCTAACCCTAGCCTTAACCCCAAAACCTAACCTTAACCATAACCCTAAACCTAACTCCTAACCCTAACTGTAAATCTAACATGAACTCCTAGCCCTAAACCTAATTCTAATCATAACACTAATTCAACCTTAACCCTAAACCCCCTAGAAATATCATTAGACCTTGTGGGGAATAACAAAATGTTAGTTTGTTTACTATTCTTGTGGGGCATAGTAAACACGTCCACCCACGCACATACACACACACACACACACACACACACACACACACACACACACACACACACACACACACACACACACACACACACACACACACACACACACACACACACACACACACACACACACACACACACCACAACAGTGTGATTTACAATGTGTCCTAGCCCCCAAAGGAAGCTTTAATTTAATGGGGTAATTATACACTGGGGGCAGGAAGCAGACACACTGATTTACACACACTGGCTGGGATCTCTCTTTCCCTCTCTCTTTGCTCTAAGGGCAACTTCCCTGCTCCCTCTGTCCCTCTGGAACACTTTACTTCCTGTTCCCAATGCATTTTGGCAAATATATATAGTTGATTTATTTTCCTTTTTTATGATCTTCCCCTAACCGTGGCAACTTTCTTTCTTGTGACAGGTGTGCCTGCATTTGCTGCAGCATAGCCTATGCAAACATAATGTAAAGGCTGAATGCGCGTCTCATTTACCCATCTCCATCTGGCTTTCGGGGGTCACCTTATTTTTTTTATTGCAAAGATGATTTTGTTTACATTGTAGCTGCAGAGTTTTAAAACAGCCTGTCACTTGAATATCGTTGCTTTAAATCTGTGCACCTGCGAGCACTCTCACAGGATCTCTCTCCATCAACTCCCTTCAAATTGCATCCAAAATAGATAATCCTGCTCTAGATTGTTCTACGATATAGCCCTATTGCTGGGGACAGTACAGTCTTGTCACACAACACAATGCCACAGATATCTCAAGTTTCGAGGGAGTGTGTCAATTGGCATGCTGACTGCAGGAATGTCCACCAGAGCTTGAATGTTAATTTCTCTACCATAAGCCGCGTCCAATGTTATTTTAGAGAAACTTGGCAGTATGTCCAAACTGCCTCACATCCGCAGACCATGTGGAACCACGTCATCCCAGGACCTCCACGTCCGGCTTCTTCACCTGCGGGATGATATGAGACCAGCCATCCGGAGAGGGCTGATGAAACGGATAATTATTTCTGTCTGCCAAGTGCCACTGTAACTCAGTAAATTCGTTGAAATTGTTGCACGTTGCGTTTATGTTTTTGTTCAGTATAGAATAGCTTGCTGGACAATATTTTTTTGTTTTTCTTATACCGATACACTATTCTGAGACGGATGCAAGCTCTTTTTTTTGCTGAGTAGTTTGAAAGAAGAGCGAACGCGGTGGGCTTCAGCAGTTATTTATTCAGATCCATAACCATTCAATCTCCGTGAAGAGAAGTGAAAGCGGGAAGAAATGAAGCAACAATAGAGAGAGAAAGAGGAGGCTAATAACATTAGGGGAAATATTATGAACGGTACATATTCGTCAGCCTACTAATTCAACAAATAGTCCCTATTATATTTCAAAATTAAAATCAGCCTATACTTGTAACTGTGTAGGCTGCATGTGCTGCACTAGAAGTGCATGTTCTCTCTCTGCTTTATCATGGTTTGAACGATGCGCGTAATTCCGGCCCATATCATACAGTATAATTGTCACGTTCTGACCTTAGTTCCTTTGTTTTGTCTTTTGTTTTAGTATGGTCAGGGCGTGAGTTGGGTGGGTTGTCTCTGTTAGTTTTCTATGATTTGCTATTTCTGTGTTTGGCCTGGTATGGTTCTCAATCAGAGGCAGCTGTCAATCGTTGTCCCTGATTGAGAACCATATTTAGGGAGCCTGGTTTCTATTGTGTTTTGTGGGTGGTTATTTTCTGTTTTGTGTGTCATCACTAGACAGGACTGTTTCATTTGTTCGTTCTTCCTAGTTGTTATTTTGTTTAGTGTTCAGTTTTGATTATATAAATAAATCGTGAACACTTACCACGCTGCACCTTGGTCCTCACCTTCTTCCACCGACGTCGGCCGTTGCAATAATACAATACAGCCTCAGGTAGAATCAGGCTTGAGTTTTCGATCAAAGCTCCAATCAAATCCAGACATAGGCCTATATTGTGCTTTATAATGCTTTAGAACGACAGCTCCGTTTTTTGGCGGGAAATTAGGATGGATTTATTCTCTGGATGGATCATTTGTAAAATAGCGGGAAAATATTCTAACCCGAACACACACTCATTGGTGCAGGCCATGCATCACTATGGCAAGCTAGTCATGCTCTGTAGTTGTGCTCACTGAGAGACTCGTGAAGGGAATGATTATAGAAGCACCAGCAGTTGGCCTACCACCAGCAAGTGACTGGTTGTCTTTTTAACACCAGTACTCATGGAGGGAATTCTGTGTCTGAATGCAAGTGCTTGAGTGATTTGAAGTTTGTCTGTGTGTTCTTATAGCTGTGTTTTCGGGGTGCATGTGTGTTTGTGTGTTAGAGGAAAACCATGCATGTCTAATGGGACTTAATGATGCAGGCATCAGCAGCTCAGTTCAGCTCAGCTCAGCCCTGGGGCTCACAGATGCACTGAGCGTTGGGGTGGACAGGGAGTAGAGAGCAGAGGCAAGCAGCAGCTGGGCTTTGGCTGAGACAGCAAATTCACAAAGTCTCTCAATGTCCCTTTCAAATGAGCCCCAACTCACTTTCACTTTAACACTCTCTCTCTCCTCTCTCCTCTTTCTCTCTCTCTCTCCCTCTCTCGCTCTCTCTCCTCTCTCCTCTCTCTCTCTCTCCTCTCTCTCTCTCTCTCTCCCCTCTCTCTCGCTCTCTTTCTCTCGCTCTCTCTCTGTCTCTCTCTGTCTCTCTCTCTCTCACCATGTTCTTTAACTGGCAGACAGCTGCTGCTGAGAAGCCTGGGCTTAACATCCCATCACTTCACATTCCCCTCAACAGACAGAGGCCACTTTGGGCTGCTCTTTCAATGCAGCTGAAATGATTAGAAATACGAACGCAACAAACTTTTTGAGAAGTGCGGGATGAAAGCCCTCCAGGAAATTAAGAAAGTATTTAGGTGGGTAGGAGGAAGAGAAAAATAGTATCAGGCAGCTACAGAGAGAGAGAGAGAGACAGAAAGAGAATGAAAGAGAGAGATAGCAAGAGTGAAACGGAGAGAGATAGCGAGATAGAAAGAGAGAGAGATAGCTAGATAGAAAGAGAGAGAGATAGCTAGACAAACACGGAGAGAGATGGAGCAAAAAAAAGGAAGAGACGGCTGGGAGAGCTTTAAGTCTTGGGGGAATTTGAAAGCCACAGAAATCCAGTTGCGGATATTAAGAAGCTTATTTTTTGCAAGCTGACTTTCTGAGGTTTGCTGCTCGGTGCGGAGCCCCCTCAGTGTCATCCTTGACAGAGGTTACAGAAGAGGAAGGGGATAAGGAGGAGAGAGAGAGAGAGAGAGAGAGAGAGGAGAGAGAGGGGGGCAGAGAGAGAAAGAGAGAGAGAGAGAGAGAGAGAGGGGGGCAGAGAGAGAGAGGAGAGAGAGGGGGGACAGAGAGAGAGAGAGAGAGAGAGAGAGAGAGAGGGAGAGAGGGAGGGGGGTGCAGAGAGAGATAGGGACGATGACGTAGACAGAAGACATGTTTCATAACCACTGCCCGACACTGGCAGCCTGTTAAAGAGGACTTGTGTCCTCACAAGCTATGCTGGTTCTGTTTTTATCTCCTCCTTTTCCACTAGAAAGGTGTTAGAGGACAATAATGTCTAAAAATCATTCTACAAAAGTGAGTAAATTATCATTTGTAGCCCACTATTATTGTTGCTGGAGTTGATGCAGGCCCTCACCATGTTTCAGAGGGAGTACAAGAAGAGCCTACACTCTTAGAAAAAAGGGTTTCAGAAAGGGTACTTTGGCTGTCCCCAAAAGGGTTCTACGCCGAATCAAAAATAGTTCTCCAAGGGTTTCTCCTATGGGGACAGCCGAAGAACCTAAGAGTGCACTGTCTGTACTCGTCAGTGTATGTCAAGTATTTTGACTGTGTCCCTCCCTCCATCTTCTCTCACTCTCATTCTGCAGGAGGTATAAACCGCGCGGGGGCGATGCCTGCATTCCTGCGGACCCCCACTATGATCCAGCCACACCTGGATATGAAGCCCTTCCTGCAGTTCCCCATGGACACAGCTCCACCACAACACAGCATGGGCCTGTTTCACAACTTCAACACCGTGAGTAGTATATACAAAACCGTGAGTACATGCACACACACACACACACACACACACACACACACACACACACACACACACACACACACACACACACACACACACACACACACACACACACACACACACACACACACACACACACACACACACACACACACACACACACACACACACACACACACACACACACACACACACTATATCCACACTCAACACATGCCCAACGCAATAACAGAACATACACACACACACCACATATACACATGTATGCACTATTCTGTAGGTACTGACTCCAGGTCACAAGATGAAATACCAGCTCAGTTAAGGTCAGGAAACCTCTCTGTTAACTACCTTTCAAATGAATTGGATTGAAGAGTAGCTTCAAGGTCGTTTTTACAATGCTGTATACTTCAGAACACACTTCACAGTGCTCTACTTACACTTCAAAACACACAATGTATCAAACCTGTCTGAGATGGTTGTTTAATGTGTGTTCTCCAATGTGCCCTGTGGATGTCCTTCTCTCATTTCTATAGGGACTCTCTGTGTCCTCAGGCCCATTTGGGTTCAATTACTACTTGAAATCTTTCGGAGACTTTGAGCGTTTGCTTGGAATTCAACATGGGTGGGGCTTGCAGTCTTGTCCTTTGAGCCAGACAAGCTCAATGAAATGCAGCTGATGTATTATAAAGATGTCAAATACTATTTGAACCCAGGTCTGCCCTCGGCTATGAGTTATGGCCGATCATTTGGATTAGGAGGATATTTAGCATATCACCACACTCAGCATATTGTTGAAAAGAGCTGTGCATTGCGTTCTCAAGATGGCCGATTTGGAAATGCATTATTAAAAAGCACAGTGTGGTTCTGTTGGTCAGCAGAATAGAATGAACAGAACAGACTAGGATTGCTCTACTGGACTGGACTAGGAACATCATTCAAAGAGCATCTCGTATGAGTGCTGATCTAGGATCATGTTTGGCCTTTTAGATCAGACAGGGGGTACCTGATCCTGAATCAGCACTCCCACTCTGAGACGCTTTGTGAATATGGTTCCTGGTCCCCCATATCCATAAAATCGGGAATAATTATGATCTGAAAGTCTAAACTGATCCTGAATCAGCACTGCTACTCTGAGACTCTTTGTGAATAGACTATGGGCCCAGGTCTTTACGTTGGGTAATAAGGTCATTCCCACACTGGCTGACTTTTTCTCTATTTGTTTGCCATCTCAATCTGTATCCTTGTCTCTCCAGCTGGCTCGGGGCACAGCATGGCAACATATGGTACGAGGCTTGTTGCCAATTGGAAGTATGGCATGTGACTTGGCTTCAGTGCAGGTCATACAGACATAGAACAAACAGAGACCTTTAACCTCCCTTTTATTTGACTACCCATTGGCTTTAACAGAGGCCCCTTAGTCTCCACAGAGCCGCACGCTGCGGACACTCACTGTGTTGAAATGAGAACAGGACTGACCGGTCGTTAGATTGACCAAGTTACAGACGTCCCCCCTGCTCTGTTTCAGATCTCGACAGATCTGATGTGTTTCTCTGAAACCAAAACTAAACCCAGACTCTCTCTCCTACTGTAGGTATCGCGCTGCAGACCCGAACCATACTGTGCTGTCTTGGATATTTTAGCCTACATCTCAAAGACCTGTTCTGTACCTCTTGGCTCGATGCTGCTCAGGAGTGTGAAAAGCACTTTTTGACTTGCCATTCCAAGTGCTCCGATTTACCACAGCAAACGATCTATATTTGGTCCAGTGGGATCTTGTGAATTGTAACAGCCTACAGACGTGGACTGCTGCTGACCAGTAGATGGGGGTGTTGGAGAGGACAACCTGACCTTACTATAATGACGTTTTAGGACACCTTCAGAAAGGGATTGCTGCACTGTGTGCACTAAAAAAACAATGGGGGGGGGGGGGCATGAGTAACAGAAAGGGACAGAACGAGGATTCGCTCACGCAGGTTCTAAACAGGTCTTTTATCTGGAACTGTTGGGAGGGCAGTCTGCAGTCTGGAACGTTGACTACATGTTCTAGACTGGATCGGGACTTACAGTGTGTCTATGGCAGTGCACGTGTTGTCGCTTCTGTCAAGTACATATAGTAGTTGTGCAGGGGACGGCAGTCTTGGGCTGTACATAGATATGAGGCCACTACAGACCGACAGTACATGTCGGATCAATGAGAGTGAGACCCATGCTTTCAGGAGCAGTGCTTTTCATGTACAACTTCTGTCTGCGTGGTTGTCGTCACAGCAGGCGTTTATGGATTTTTGCCTTTTTTGGGGAGAGAGAGAGAGAGGAGGTGTTAAACAATTTACACTTGAGTGATTTAGCAGACGCTCTTATCCAGAGCTACTGTACTTACACTAGTGAGGTCGTACATTTTCACGCTTTTTTTCTTCTCTCGCACAATCAAAGAGAAGAGATGAATGGTCTGTTTGGGATCGTCTCCTGCACTGTCGATGACCCCCTTCCGAAGAGACACAGCCAGTACTCTGCATTGTAGTCCAAATAGGTTTTAAATGTTACATTTAAAAGGATGCGAGATAACTAACCCGAGGCTTCTCGCTAACTGTACAGTAGCTCACAGGGGGTTTACTACCAACGTGCTAGCAGGTGTGTTTTACAGATCTTTGTACCGGTGACTTAAGCAGGATGTCAATCGAGCTAAAAGCTCATTGAAAAAGTGCATATTCATAGTCTCTGTTATTAAATCTTTTACCTGACTGCCTTCTCTTGAAGCTCTGTAGCGCCAACGTCTCTCTATAATGTCATTTGTTCTCTACCTGCATGTGTGTCAATCTGGCCCAACGTGCCCTGAGACCGTGATCATTTATCAGCAGCAGCTGCTACTGGTGGTACGACAGGCTTAAGGGTCGGGCCGAGGCAGACTGAGGTAGGTGCCTCGCGCTGGCGGCAGAGTCAGGGATTTCCAATGAAGCAGCCTAGTCATGCGAGCCATGCACAGACGTGTCGCTGCGGGCCCGACCTGCACCTCCCTCTCTCCATCTCCCTCCTTTCTATCCCTCCCCCTCCCTCTCTCCTTCTCCCTCCTTTCTATCCCTCCCCCCTCCCTCTCTCCTTCTCCCTCCTTTATATCCCTCCCCCCTCCCTCTGTCCCTCCCTCCTTTCTATCCCTCCCCCTACCTCTCTCCTTCTCCCTCCTTTCTATCCCTCCCCCTCCCTCTCTCATTCTCCCTCCTTTCTATCCCTCCCCCTCCCTCTCTCCTTCTCCCTCCTTTCTATCCACCCCCCCTCCCTCTGTCCCTCCCTCCTTTCTATCCCTCCCCCTCCCTCTCTCCTTCTCCCTCCTTTCTATCCCTCCCCCTCCCTCTCTCCTTCTCCCTCCTTTCTATCCCTCCCCCTCCCTCTGTTCCTCCCTCCTTTCTATCCCTCCCCCTCCCTCTGTCCCTCCCTCCTTTCTATCCCTCCCCCTCCCTCTGTTCCTCCCTCCTTTCTATCCCTCCCCCCACCCTCTGTCCCTCCCTCCTTTCTATCCCTCCCCCTCCCTCTGTCCCTCCCTCCTTTCTATCCCTCCCTCCCCCTCCCCCTCCCTCTGTCCCTCCATCCTTTCTATCCCTCCCCCTCCCTCTGTCCCTCCCTCCTTTATATCCCTTCCCCCTCCCTCTGTCCCTCCATCCTATCTCTCCCTCCCCCTCACTCTGTCCCTCCCTCCTTTCTATTCCTCCCCCTCCCTCTCTCCTTCTCCCTCCTTTCTATCCCTCCCTCCTTTCTATCCCTCCCCCCACCCTCTGTCCCTCCCTCCTTTCTATCCCTCCCCCTCCCTCTGTCCCTCCCTCCTTTCTATCCCTCCCTCCCCCTCCCCCTCCCTCTGTCCCTCCATCCTTTCTATCCCTCCCCCTCCCTCTGTCCCTCCCTCCTTTATATCCCTTCCCCCTCCCTCTGTCCCTCCATCCTATCTCTCCCTCCCCCTCACTCTGTCCCTCCCTCCTTTCTATTCCTCCCCCTCCCTCTCTCCTTCTCCCTCCTTTCTATCCCTCCCTCCTTTCTATCCCTCCCCCTCCCTCTGTCCCTCCATCCTTTCTATCCCTCCTGCCTCCCTCTGTCCCTCCCTCCTTTTTATCCCTCCCCCCTCCCTCTGTCCCTCCCCTCTCCCTCTGTCCCTCCCCCCTCCCTCTGTCCCTACCCCTCCCTCTGTCCCTCCCTCCTTTCTATCCCTCCCCCCTCCTTTCTATCCCTCCCCCTTCCCTCTGTCCCTCCCTCCTTTCTAACCCTCCCCCTCCCTCTCTCCTTCTCCATCCTTTCTATCCCTCCCCCTCCCTCTCTCCTTCTCCCTCCTTTCTATCCCTCCCCCTCCCTCTGTCCCTTCCTCCTTTCTATCCCTCCCCCTCCCTCTGTCCCTCCATCCTTTCTATCCCTACCCCCTCCCTCTGTCCCTCCCTCCTTTTTATCCCTCCCCTCCCTCTGTCCCTCCCCTCTCCCTCTGTCCCTCCCCCCTCCCTCTGTCCCTACCCCCTCCCTCTGTCCCTCCCTCCTTTCTATCCCTCCCCCCTCCTTTCTATCCCTCCCCCTTCCCTCTGTCCCTCCCTCCTTTCTAACCCTCCCCCTCCCTCTCTCCTTCTCCATCCTTTCTATCCCTCCCCCCTCCCTCTCTCCTTCTCCCTCCTTTCTATCCCTCCCCCTCCCTCTGTCCCTCCCACCTCCCTCTGTCCCTCCCCCTCCCTCTATCCCTCCCCCTCCCTCTATCCCTTCCCTCTGTCCCTCCCTCCTTTCTAACCCTCCCCCTCCCTCTCTCCTTCTCCATCCTTTCTATCCCTCCCCCTCCCTCTCTCCTTCTCCCTCCTTTCTATCCCTCCCCCCTCCCTCTGTCCCTCCCTCCTTTCTATCCCTCCCCCTCCCTCTCTCCTTCTCCCTCCTTTCTATCCCTCCCCCTCCCTCTCTCCTTCTCCCTCCTTTCTATCCCTCCCCCCTCCCTCTCTCCTTCTCCCTCCTTTCTAACCCTCCCCCTCCCTCTCTCCTTCTCCATCCTTTCTATCCCTCCCCCTCCCTCTCTCCTTCTCCCTCCTTTCTATCCCTCCCCCTCCCTCTGTCCCTCCCTCCTTTCTATCCCTCCCCCTCCCTCTCATCTTCTCCCTCCTTTCTATCCCTCCCCCCTCCCTCTCTCCTTCTCCCTCCTTTCTATCCTCCCTCTGTCCCTCCCTCTCTCATTCTCCCTCCTTTCTATCCCTCCCCCTCCCTCTCTCCTTCTCCCTCCTTTCTATCCCTCCCCCTCCCTCTGTCCCTCCCTCCTTTCTATCCCTCCCCCCTCCCTCTGTTCCTCCCTCCTTTCTATCCCTCCCCCTCCCTCTGTCCCTCCCTCCTTTCTATCCCTCCCCCTCCCTCTGTCCCTCCCTCCTTTCTATCCCTCCCCTCCCTCTGCCCCTCCCCCCTCCCTCTGTCCCTCCCTCCTTTCTATCCCTCTTCTCCTTCTCCCTCCTTTCTATCCCTCCCTCCTTTCTATCCCTCCCCCTCCCTCTGTCCCTCCCTCCTTTCTATCCCTCCCCCCTCCCTCTGTCCCTCCCTCCTTTCTATCCCTCCCCCTCCCTCTGTCCCTCCCTCCTTTCTATCCCTCCCCCTCCCTCTGTCCCTCCATCCTTTATATCCCTCCCTCCCCCTTCCCTCTGTCCCTCCCTCCTTTCTATCCCTCCCCCTCCCTCTCTCCCTCCAACCTTTCTATCCCTCCCCCTCCTTCTCTCCTTCTCCCTCCTTTCTATCCCTCCCTCCCCCTCCCTCTCTCCTTCTCCCTCCTTTCTATCCCTCCCCCCTCCCTCTGTTCCTCCCTCCTTTCTATCCCTCCCCCTCCCTCTGTCCCTCCCTCCTTTCTATCCCTCCCCCTCCCTCTGTCCCTCCCCTCTCCCTCTGTCCCTCCCCCTCCCTCTATCCCTCCCCCTCCCTCTGTCCCTACCCCCTCCCTCTATCCCTCCCCCTCCCTCTATCCCTCCCCCTCCCTCTGTCCCTCCCCCTCCCTCTATCCCTCCCCCTCCCTCTGTCCCTCCCTGCTTTCTTCCCTCCATGTCTCCCTTGAACAACTTTCTCTAATACTGTGGCCTCAGGTCCCCTCTCTCGCTGTGTGTCTGGTCCGTCGGCCGCCTCATCTCACACGCTGAACATAATCCTGCCCCCCTTTTAGAGACGTTCTGATGAGTATCCCTCCAAGGACCCTAAAACAGTTCAATAGGCTCAGACTATGATTTAGCATTTATGTAAATGTAACCTAATGCTATCCACGTGACGATACTGTGGTGAAGTTGTTCCATTTGGGACTAGGGACGCGTCCCAAATGGCACCCTATCCCCCATATGGTGCAATACCGTAGTGCACCCTGGAGGGAATAGGGTGCCATTTGGGACGAAGCCTAGATTTCTGATATGTGTAATGAGGTTTTCTCTGAAAGTGGTTCCACATAACATCGCCATGTGTTTTGAACAGTTGGTGGTGAGTAGTGCAGTATGGGGTGAGGGAAGGGGGGGGATGAGGGGAGAGGGAATGAAAAGGGAAGGGGCGATGGGGAGGGCAAAAGTTCTACTGGCTGGGGATGACAACCATTGGTAGTTGGCAAGAACAGAGGAGGGGGGAGGGAGGGAGGGAGTGGGGAGGAGGAGGAGGAGGAAGAGAAGAGGGGAGCATGACACACTACACTGACTGCATCTGGACAGATTGTGGGAGTATTCATGTTAGTGTGTGTGTGTGTGTGTGTGTGAGAGAGAGAGAGAGGGCGGAGAGAGGGAGAGGGAGAGAGAGGGAGTGGGAGAGAGAGAGAGAGAGATGGTGTGGGAGAGAAGGAGAGAGAGGGTGTGAGAGAGAAGGAGAGAGAGGGTGTGGGAGTGAAGGAGAGAGAGAGTGTGGGAGAGAGAGAGAGAGAGGGTGTGGGAGAGAGAGAGTGTGTGGGAGAGAGAGGGTGTGGGAGAGAAGGAGAGAGAGAGTGTGGGAGAGAAGGAGAGAGAGAGTGTGGGAGAGAGAGAGAGAGAGGGTGTGGGAGAGAGAGGGTGTGGGAGAGAGAGAGAGAGGGTGTGGGGGAGAGAGGGTGTGGGAGAGAGAGAGAGAGAGAGAGAGAGAGAGAGAGAGAGGGTGTGGGAAGAGAAAACGACTACAGCACTGGGAGAGCGAGAAAGGAGCTGGAGAGAAAGAGGGGAGAAATATGCGTTGATAAGGCAGACACTTGCTAGCTAGGTGACGTATCAGTAGAGAAACAACAGAATCCCAACAGAATCCCTCATGGCCAGAACTACTACAGCTATACAGAGACACGGGAAAGGAGAACAAATAAGGAATCGTGAGAGGAATAGATGGAGTGTACCATTAGCTACATTCACTGCTGAGGTTCTACCAGTCTAGCATAGTGTAGGAGGTGGCTGAATGAGTAGAGAGACAGAGACACGCACTCCCACTACCTCACTCTTACACACCACGCAGAGACAGGGACACAAACACACAGAGCGATACACACCGGCGGAAGCATGCAGCTTAAAGATCCAGCTGACTCAGAGCAGGAGACGAGGGTGAGTACAGGACCAGAAACCAGCAGTAGTGTCGAATACAGGGATATATGGGACAGAGGGGAGTGATTTCATGTTGAGGTACTCTTAAAAACTGGGCCGAACTCGAAAGGAGATACTGTGGCGCACGCACGCACGCGTTGGTGTTCAAAGGACGTTTCATCTGGCTTGGTAGAGTTGTTGCTCCTGTCGCCAGCCAAGTCCCACAGCGTGAAATAGAACAGTGTATGGTTGGACCACAGGAATTTGAGTTGAGCGCCACGGCAGAAACATTTCATCTCTCAGGGCAATGATAGACAAGCTTCGGAGAGAGAGAGAGAGAGAGAGAGAGAGAGAGAGAGAGAGTGATGAGAGAAAAGTCAAAGGAGAAACGGAGAGAAGGAAGTTGACTCCTTGGCTGTTACTTTTTGGAGCATGCAGTTGTTTTGTTTTAGAGATGTGTGGTATGCCGGTATTGGTCTGTCTCACAGACACTGTTGTGAGTCTGGTTTGTGTTAAAACACTGTTTAGGAAATGAGAGGAGTGTTGGTGTGTTGAACCGCTGACGTGTGCTGTGGGAGTGATGCTATTCTACAGTGTGTGTGCTCGTGTGCTCGTGTGTGCTCGTGTGTGTGTGTGTGTGTGTGTGTGCTCGTGTGTGTGTGTGTGTGTGTGTGTGTGTGTGTGTGTGTGTGTGTGTGTGTGTGTGTGTGTGTGTGTGTGTGTGTGTGTGTGTGTGTGTGTGTGTGTGTGTGTGTGTGTGTGTGTGCTCGTGTGTGTGTGTGTGTGCTCGTGTGTGCTCGTGTGTGTGTGTGTGTGTGTGTGTGTGTGTGTGTGTGTGTGTGTGTGTGTGTGTGTGTGTGTGTGTGCTCGTGTGTGTGTGTGTACCTTTCACCTGCTATGAAGGTGCCCGGGTTGCATAGACACTTGCCTGCCAGAGAAGACGCACTCTCTTTCTCGAAAACTGTTTTTACAGGAGATCGTGGAGCAGTGACTGAGAAAACCCTTGTCGGTTACAGTACTGTTAGTACAAAAGTGAAGTGAATACTGACCTGCACCCTGCAGGAATTCAGTGACTCAACCCACCATTACTGTTCCGTTCAGCTTCTCATTAAACTGACTTTATGAGGGTGTAAGACAAGATCAGTGTCGGGTGTGAGTGGAGGTTTCTGTCCTTTTTTATACCACTATGTTATAGAGCATTGACCAGTGAGCAATGACCAAGCAGGCTGCATGGTGGAGCTCTGCAGTATCTTCCTGGACGTCCAGGACCACTGTATCATCATAGTCCAGCATTACTGGCCAGGATCCATCCCCCCCTTCCGCTTTCCCTGACATGTGGACAACAGCACCAGAAGAGTGCAGGACAGAGGGAGAAAGAGGGAGAGGAGAGGAGAGGAGAGGAGAGGAGAGAAGGGCCAGAGGAGATAAGAATGTGTGATGTCAGGATGTCCGGCGCTGAGCCTCTGGCCCTCCTCTCCTCTCCTCTCCTCTCCTCTCCTCTCCTCTCCTCTCCTCTCCTCTCCTCTCCTCTCCTCTCTTTTCTTCTTCTTCCTCCTCTCTCTTTCACTTCTCTCTCTCCTTCTCTGTCTGTCTGTCTTTCTCTTTTCCTTTCTTCTTCCTCCTCTCTCTTTCACTTCTCTCTCTCCTTCTCTATCTGTCTGTCTGTCTTTCTCTTTTCCTTTCTTCTTCCTCCTCTCTCTTTCACTCTTTGACTCTTTCACTCTTTCACTCTTTGACTCTCACACTCTCCCTCTCTCTCTCCCACACTCTCTCCCACTCTCTCTCTCTCTCTCTCTCTACACCCTCCCTCTCTCTCCCACACTCTCTCCCACACTCTCTCTCTCCCACACCCTCTCTCTCTCTCTTACACCCTCTCTCTCTCTCTCTCTCTCTCTCTCTCTCTCTCTCTCTCTCTCTCTCTCTCTCTCCTCTACAGATGTTGTCTGTCTGTACTGTCACCGTCACTCCCTTTCTCTGTTCCTCTCTGTTTTTCCTTCTTTGGGTTGCCTGGTTACAATCTCAGTGCATATTTCCAAATTGTTTTGTTTCACTTAAGAGCGTATTCATTACAGCCTCTTCAGCTGTTTCTCCAGCCAACTTAAGCTATTTTTTTAGACAATACTCACTCTGGCCGTAAGACAATGAGAAGAAACCTACTGGTTATCATCTAAACTTAGGATCTAAAATGTTTTTGTTTTTTTGTATAGTAGAGTTGAGAGAGATTTGTGTCCCAGTAACTGTCTGAATGATTTTTACTAGGACATGTCAAGGAATGTAAATTCAGATTGGTGTCGCATAAAGTTTTATCTTGTCCAATGAAGCTGACTGGCAATGCTAGCATAGGCTACACGACCTGAAGTCCCCGACGGTTGGCTATGGTGGGAATCAGACCTGGGTTCAAGTAGTGTTTGTAATCTTTCACACAGTGAAGCTGTGCTTGATGAAGCTTGTCTGGCTCAATGGATCCAATGGAATCACCGCAAAAGTGCAAATCCCTCCTAATCTAGCCTTCCTGGCAGGCTAAAACAAACGCTCAAAGTATTACTTTAAAAAACAAAATACCATTTGAATCCAGGGCTGGTTGAAATCCACACCAGCGATGGATCCCCAACTAATGCTAATGTCAATTAAACATGAGCCCAATAATAAATTACGGTTCAGACAAGAAAAAGATAGAAAAAGATGAGGGTTTAGTTCAGAGACCACAGGACAGGCTGACTGGCTTTCCTGTCTCTTTGTGTCTGGGACCAGGGCCGGCCCTAGCTTTTTGGAGGTCCTAAGCGTGGTCCCCCCTCTTGAAGGCTGAGAGAAAAGAAAATTAATTAAATTAATTTCCTGCTATTCTATGCATCTTTCCATGGGGCGTAGAGAAAATGTTGTGGTTTTAAAACAAATGTCATGCAATTCTACTCATTTTGCCATGGGGCGGACAGAAAATGTAGCCGTTTTCAATCAAATTTCCTGCAATTAAAAAAGAATTGCCATTGAATGGAGAGAATTTAGCAGTTTTTAAAGACACATTTCATGCAATTCTAAAAAAAGATTCCATAGACCGAAGAGAAAATGTAGCCGTTTTAAAGCCAGTAATTCTGCACTTTCTGACATGTTCATATGATATCTGAGTGAGAGTGACTAAACAAAATCAATGGGGGCCCCTGGGGGTGAGGGCCCCACGTTGGCACCAACCCTGTGTGCCTGGTCAGTACTTCGGCCATGATTACTACAAGGTGTAGATAGCTGGCTCGACTAACTTACCATAAAACATCTTTTTACTGACGTGCTAATTGAATGACTGTCAGTGACTAACATTACAAGAGAAAAACTGATGCACTACCAAATATCGAAATGGCACCTTGTGTATTCTACTATTCTAATTCGCAACAGTAAGTTGACACCCCGACTGAGTTCCTAGGGGCCGGGGGCCCCTTTTGCCTAGGGCCGGCCCTGTCTGGGACTGTGGTTTAAAAGAGGCTTAGCCTCCTGCAAAGCGTTGTCCTGATGCTAAAGCTGGACAGTTAAATTTATACTGAGTGGCCTTACCGGCCTAACATCCCCATGATGGACACCCCAGCTGAAACAATTAGGAGGAGGTCACTCACTCAACACCCCCCCCCCCCCCTCAGCGAAGGGAAGAAAAAAAAATGTGCCTTTCTTATTGGATTCAGATAGTACCTCCCTGTTCCCCCACAGCAGCTCTGGAGGGCACATGGTGCTCACCGACTGCTCTACAGCACTATGATCAGCTGGCCTGTTGGGCTAGACACTGGGCTGTGTAAGTGAGGGTGGTACACAAGCATATATATCATTTCCCTGTTTCATCAGTCTCCTTTTCTCTCTCTTCCTCCACCCATCCCGCTCTCTCTCTCTCCCTCCACCCACCCACCCACCCACCCACCCACCCACCCACCCACCCACCCATCTCTCTCTCTCTCTCTCTCTCTCTCTCTCTCTCTCTCTCTCTCTCGCTTGCTCCCTCTCTACCCATCCCTCTATCTCTCTATCCATCCCTCTCTCTCCACCCACCCCTCTCTCTCTCTCTCCACCCATCCCGCTCTCTCTCTCCACCCATCCTGCTCTCTCTCTCTCCCTCCACCCATCCTGCTCTCTCTCCTTCCACCCATCCCTCTCGCTCTACCCATCCCTCTCACTCGCTCTCTACCCCCCCTCTCTCAGATGGACCCAGTTCAGAAGGCGGTGATTAACCATACCTTTGGCGTTCCGCTGGTGAAGACCAAGAGGCCCATCATCTCCTGTAACGTGTGCCAGATACGCTTCAACTCTGAGGTACAGAACACTATAGCACTTCTCACAGCGTACTCACCATACTGTACCAATCTAAGATTTTTTTTACGCTAGCGTGCTAATCCAAACCAAACTGTCCCGAATCTGCACGGTTCCAGCAGCTATGATCGATGTGTAACCAGGCCAGTTCAGTACAGCTTGGTTTGGCTCAGTCGTGTGAAATGCCCTTAACACTCCTACAGCACAATTTTGGACACCATACGCACACTGTTTAGAAGGCTCTCTCTGTTTACTATTGTTTGTCCCTCTGTTTTTTATATCTCTCTGGACAAAGTGGTGACACCATGGACGTGTTGCATACATCTGCTTGTGGTTCTGTAGTGTTTGGTACATCTGTTCGCGTTGTGGTTTGGCAGTCAACGCCTCATCGGAATATGGCGTACCTAGCCCGAGTGAGAGTTGTGAGACAAAGACACAGAACAGCTGACCCTGGTTCAATGACTATTTGAAATCAATTCTAATATATTATCTGTACTTTGATCCGGCTTGCTTGTTGCGATGGACCCAAAATTCCCTGTCCAGGCTAAAACAAAAGTATTTTAAGGAATTGAAATAGTATTTGAACCCTGGTGTGGTATAATACTGCAGTAACAGCCCTGAAGTGTTGCTAGGCAAGCTGAGAGCATGAAATAAGATTTTCCTCCACGTTTCAAAGGGATTTTCTCTCCCCAACATCAACATGGGGAATGTTGATGAGGTTCTTCTTGAGCGCATGAAAACTCATTTCACATAAGCATACCGCAAAGTTTTAAGTCTACATCTCAAATGGCCTATACAGTGCACTACTTTTTACTCGGGGGGAGGCCCATAGGGCTCTGTCCTAAAGTAGTGCACCACGTGCTCGGGGATAGGGCGCCATTTGGGACGCACTTGAGATCTCTCCAGAAATAAGTGCAGCGGCAGTTTTTAGTCCGCCTTCTTTTATAAAATCTGATTAATGTGAACAATCCAAACCCCCGCTAACTACATGTTCATCAAACCACATGGCCCAGTTTATCTTGACTTGTTTTTAAATGGGCATACAGCCTGGCTTGAGAAGCAGAACACAGGGACTAGGTTTATCTCGGTGTGCAATGTTGCAATGCGATGTGCGTGAATGATTTCACAAATTTGCTGTGTGTGTGGGTGTGTGTGTGCGTGTGTGTGTGTGTGTGTGTGCGATGTGTGTTTTTTGAAAAGCAAAAAGGGAGTGGGTAGCTTTAATGTCCCGTGTCGCCAGCATTCTCTGAATGCTTTAGAAGCTCCCAGTTAACAAAGCGTCCCGTATCTTAGCAAATCGCACCATCAACGTGTACATCAGCAAAAAATACTTTCGTCTGCAGGCTTATAGTGAAACATTTTAAAGTTGACTGTTAAGGGCAAAATATTCTTGTGTGCATAGACTTCAGTTCAAAGCCAGGGTGGATCTTTCCAATATCCCAACCCCACACAGGGACTAGGGAGTGCCCAATAACACTTCCATGATAATAGTGTCAACCCAGTAAACCATTTCTATTTTAACTGAGCAGGCCTACAATCATGGCCTGCTTGTGGTTTCTGTGGCGGTGGAGCTGTACTCGTCTAGGCCGCATTGAGCAGAGGCAAAGCCCTCCCTAGGCCTCCGTAGGACACTTCAGATCTTGCGCGGCTCTGCTGGTAAGCGTGCGTCACCGGCAGTGCCAAGGCTGTGGGTTCAATTCCCACGGAGATCCCACGCAGGCTCCACTGTGAAAGTGAACGCAGTCATAGCTTAGGCTGCCACGCCCACAGGAAACAGCTGATTAAGGGTGATGTCTGTGTCTGTTGTTCCTTTGGAAACTTGACCCTGGCTATCAAACTGTTAGGCAGTGTTGTTCGTATGTGAAGTGATGGATAATTTTATTCCAGCTAATTTACCCGTCTTCATGATCTCTATACTTTATTACTCCCCATATCTGAAATACATGGCCACATATGAGACCTGATTCCATGGACAAAATGCCATCGTTGCATAGGTATGAAGTGTAGTAACTGAAGTGCATGTCTCAGACCTGGATTCAAATAGGATTTGAAATCTTTCAACTATTTTGAGCTTTTGCTTGAGCCTGCCTCGGAGTGCCAAGTGGGTGAGATGCTCACGTCTGGGATTGTCCTTTTTGTGTTCCATTACGCCCGGCAAGCTCAATAAAGCACGGCTAAAGTACTTGAAATGATTTCAAATAGCATTTGAACCCAGGTCTGATGTCTTCAACATAAATGCCAGCGACCAGGGACTTACAGGGTATAAGCTCTCTGTTTATAGCCTAGAATGTGACCTCTCAGTCAATCAGGACACATAAACATGCTGGTAAATATTTACACATACCGTCCAATAAAGAGCTCAGTACACGAGCGTTGTCGGGCCATCGATGACCCCCGACTCCCAGCAGGACCAGTAGCTGCCTCGCTGTGTTTTGCGTGTGTACGTGCGTGCGTTCACACATGCATCTATGCATGTGTTCCTCCCTGCAGTGCTCTGTGGGTGTGTGCGTGTCACGCTTAGGGACTTCTGTTACAGTCCCTTCTTACTGTCACGGCCAACACACATTTTTATTCCAAGCAGGTGAATGGCCTTACTGCACGTTACGCGATGGAAAATAGGGTAAGGACTGTGCTTCCACCAAAGCTTTTTCCAACGACATAGTACAGTATGGAAGTTAACATTCTAGATGACACTGACAGTTCTCATATCAGTGTTAATCTTTAAGATAAAGCCTCTCTTTTAATCAGAGAAACGTCTGCCTGGTACAGCCCAGAGAAACAAGTGGCCTCTGACCCTATCACCATACCATCAGCAGATATAGTACTTCTACAAACGCTTATCTCATCTTCCTCAGCCCCCCCCCCCTCCCTTCCCATCTGCGCTCAAGTCAGTCAAGCCATTTCATGCTTCATTGCCTCATTCATATTCCTCTCTGACTGTCTGTCATTCTCTCTCGGTCTCTCGTGCTCTAGCTCTTTTCCCATCTTTCTCAATCTCTTTCTCTCTCTCTCTCTTTTTCTCTCGCTCCCTCTGTCTCTTTCTCTCTCTTGCTCTCTCTATTATTTACAGTGCGGAAAGCCTGAAATTGGCTGCCACTACTTATCATAAGATGCATTCGTCAAGGGCCAGGGTTATGCCATGGTTTGTGACAGCCCTGTTGCACTCTGATTAAAGGGGCAGAGAGGTGGAGAGATGGGTGAGAGAGGGTAGAGAGGTGGAGAGCAGAGGTCGACCGATTATGATTTTTCAACGCCGATACCGATAGCGATTATTGGAGGACCAAAAAAGCCGATACCGATTAATCGGACAATTCTTTTACATTTTTTATTTGTAATAATGACAATTACAACAATACTGAATGAACACTTATTTTAACTTAATATAATACATCAATAAATTCAATTTAGCCTCAAATAAATAATGAAACATGTTCAATTTGGTTTAAATAATGCAAAAACACAGTGTTGGAGAAGAAAGTAAAAGTGCAATATGTGCCATGTAAAGAAGCTAACATTTAAGTTCCTTGCTCAGAACATGAGAACATATGAAAGCTGGTGGTACCTTTTAACATGAGTCTTCAATATTCCCAGGTAAGAAGTTTTAGGTTGTAGTTATTATAGGAAGTATAGGACTATTTCCCTCTATACCATTTGTATTTCATTAACCTTTGACTATTGGATGTTCTAATAGGCATTTTAGTATTGCCAGTGTAACAGTATAGCTTCCGTCCCTCTCCTCGCTCCTCCCTGGGCTCGAACCAGGAACACAACGACAACATCCACCCTCGAAGCAGCGTTACCCATGCAGGACAAGGGAAACAACCACGGGCTCAGAGCGAGTGATGTTTGAAACTCTATTAGCGCGCGCTAACTAGCTAGCTATTTCACTCCGGTTACACCAGCCTCATCTCGGGAATTGAACAGTGCAATGCTTGACACACAATGAAGAGCTGCTAGCAAAACGCACGAAAGTGCTGTTTGAATGAATGCTTACACGCCTGCTTCTGCCTACCACCGCTCAGTCAGATACTTAGATACGTGTATGCTTGTATGCTCAGTCACATTATATGCAACGCAGGACACGCTAGATAATATCTAGTAATATCGTCAACCATGTGTAGTTAACTAGTGATTATGATTGATTGATTGTTTTTTATAAGATAAGTTTAATGCTAGCTAGCAACTTACCCTGGCTTACTGCATTCGTGTAACAGCCAGTCTCCACAGCGAGAGAGAGGCAGGTCGTTATTGCATTGGACTAGTTAACTGTAAGATTGGATCCCCCGAGCTGACAAAGTGAAAATCTGTTTCGTTCTGCCCCTGAACGAGGCAGTTAATCCACCGTTCCTAGGCCGTCATTGAAAATAAGAATTTGTTCTTAACTGACTTGCCTGGTTAAATAAGGATTAAATAAAGGTGTATATAAAAAAATAAATAATAATAATAATAATAAAAAAAAAATCGGTGTCCAAAAATACCGATTTCCGATTATTATGAAAACTTGAAATCGGCCCTAATTAATTAGCCATTCCAATAAATCGGTCAACCTCTAGAGGAGAGATGGGTGAGAGGGGGCAGAGATGTGGAGAGATTGGTGAGAGAGGGTACAGAGGTGGAGAGATGGGTGAGAGAGGGTAGAGACGTGGAGAGATGGGTGAGAGAGGGTAGAGAGATGGGTGAGAGAGGGTAGAGAGGTGGAGAGATGGGTGAGAGAGGGTAGAGAGGTGGAGAGATGGGTGAGAGAGGGTAGAGACGTGGAGAGATGGGTGAGAGAGGGTAGAGAGATGGGTGAGAGAGGGTAGAGAGGTGGAGAGATGGGTGAGAGAGGGTAGAGATGTACAGGTAGAGATATTGGTGTGCAAAAGAGCAGAAAAGTAAATAAATAAAAACAGTATGAGGATGAGGTAAGTAAAATTGGGTGGGCTATTTACAGCTGCAGCGATCGGTTAGCTGCTCAGATAGCAGATGTTTGCAATTCGTTCCAGTCACAGGCAGCAGAGAACTGGAACGAAAGGTGGCCAAATGAGGTGTTGGCTTTAGGGATGATCAGTGAGATACACCTGCTGGAGCGCGTGCTACGGGTGGGTGTTGCCATCGTGACCAGTGACCTGAGATAAGGCGGAGCTTTCCCTAGCATGGAGTTGTAGATGACCTGGAGCCAGTGGGTCTGGCGACGAATATGTAGCGAGGGCCAGCCGACTAGAGCATACAGGTCGCAGTGGTGGGTGGTATAAGGTGCTTTAGTGACAAAACGGATGGCACTGTGATAAACTGCATCCAGTTAGCTGAGTAGAGTGTTGGAAGTTATTTTGTAGATGACATCGCCAAAGTCGAGAATCGGTAGGATAGTCAGTTTTACTAGGGTAAGTTTGGCGGCGTGAGTGAAGGAGGCTTTGCTGCGGAATAGAAAGCCGACTCTAGATTTGATTTCCGATTGGAGATGTTTGATATGAGTCTGGAAGGAGAGTTTACAGTCTAGCCAGACACCTAGGTACTTAGAGATGTCCACATATTCAAGGTCGGAACCATCCAGGGTGGTGATGCCGGTCGGGCGTGCGGGTGCTGGCAGCGAACGGTTGAAAAGCATGCATTTGGTTTTACTAGCGTTTAAGAGCAGTTGGATGCCACGGAAGGAGTGTTGTATGGCATTGAAGCTCGTTTGGAGGTTAGATAGCACAGTGTCAAGGACGGGCCGGAAGTATACAGAATGGTGTCGTCTGGGTAGAGGTGGATCAGGGAATCGCCCACAGCAAGAGCAACATCATTGATATATACAGAGAAAAGAGTCGGCCCGAGAATTGAACCCTGTGGCACCCCCATAGAGACTGCCAGAGGACCAGACAGCATGCCCTCCGATTTGACTCACTGAACTCTGTCTGCAAAGTAGTTGGTGAACCAGGCAAGGCAGTTATCAGAAAAACCGAGGCTACTGAGTTTGCCGATAAGAATATGGTGATTGACAGAGTCGAAAGCCTTGGCAAGGTTGATGACGACGGCTGCACAGTACTGTCTTTTATCGATGGCGGTTATGATATTGTTTAGTACCTTGAGCGTGGCTGAGGTGCACCCGTTACCGGTTCGGAAACCAGATTGCACAGCGGAGAAGGTACGGTGGGATTCGAGATGGTCAGTGACCTGTTTGTTGACTTGGCTTTCGAAGACCTTAGATAGGCAGGGCAGGATGGATATAGGTCTGTAACAGTTTGGGTCCAGGGTGTCTCCCCCTTTGAAGAGGGGGATGACTGCGGCAGCTTTCCAATCCTTGGGGATCTCAGACGATATGAAAGAGAGGTTGAACAGGCTGGTTGTAACAGCTTTCTTTAGGTGAAAGAGAGTCGGACCAAAATGTGGCGTGGCTATTGAGATTCATGTTTAATAAAACAAAGGAAACACAAATCAATACAAAAACAATAAATGTAACGTGAAAACCGAAACAGCCTATACTGGTGCAAACTAACACAGAGACAAGGACAATCACCCACGAAACACTCAAAGAATATGGCTGCCTAAATATGGTTCCCAATCAGAGACAACGATAAACACCTGCCTCTGATTGAGAACCACTTCAGACAGCCATAGACTATGCTAGAAAACCCCACTAAGCCACAATCCCAATACCTACGAAAAACCCCAAGACAAAACACACTACATAGCAAAACCCATGTCACACCCTGGCCTGACCAAATAAATAAAGAAAACACAAAATACTAAGACCAGGGCGTGACACTGGTAATAGGGGTTGCGACAATGGCGGTGGATAGTTTCAGAAATAGAGGGTCCAGATTGTTTAGCCCAGCTGATTTGTACGGGTCCAGGTTTTGCAGCTCTTTCAGAACATCTGCTATCTGGATTTGGGTAAAGGAGAAGCTGGGGAGGCTTGGGCGAGTAGCTGCGGGGGGGGTGGGGGGAGCTGTTGGCCGAGGTTGGAGTAGCCAGGCGGAAGGCATGGCCAGCCGTTGAGAAATGCTTGTTGAAGTTTTCGATAATCATGGATTTATCGGTGGTGACCATGTTACCTAGCCTCAGTACAGTGGTCAGCTGGGAGGAGGTGCTCTTGTTCTCCATGGACTTCACAGTGTCCCAGAACTTTTTGGAGTTGGAGCTACAGGATGCAAATTTCTGCCTGAAGAAGCTGGCCTTAGCTTTCCTGACTGACTGCGTGTATTGGTTCCTGACTTCCCTGAACAGTTGCATATCGCGGGGACTATTCGATGCTATTGCAGTCCGCCACAGGATTTTTTTGTGCTGGTCGAGGGCAGTCAGGTCTGGAGTGAACCAAGTGCTATATCTGTTCTTAGATCTGCATTTTTTGAACGGAGAATGCTTATCTAAAATGGTGAGGAAGTTACTTTTAAAGAATGACCAGGCATCCTCAACTGACAGGATGAGGTCAATGTCCTTCCAGGATACCCGGGCCAAGTCGATTAGAAAGGCCTGCTCACAGAAGTGTTTTAGGGAGCGTTTGACAGTGATGAGGGGTTGTCGTTTGACTGCGGATCCGTAGCGGATACAGGCAATGAGGCAGTGATCGCTGAGATCCTGGTTGAAGACAGCGGAGGTGTATTTGGAGGGCCAGTTGGTCAGGATGACGTCTATGAGGGTGCTCTTGTTTACAGATTTAGGGTTGTACCTGGTAGGTTCCTTGATGATTTGTGTGAGATTGAGGGCATCTAGCTTAGATTGTAGGACTGCCGGGGTGTTAAGCATATCCCACAAATGGTGTCCAGGGCACAGCTGGGCTGAGGGGGGTCGGTAGCAGGCGGCAACAGTGAGAGACTTATTTCTGGAGAGAGTAATTTTTAAAATTAGTAGTTCGAACTGTTTGGGTATGGACCTGGAAATTATGACATTACTTTGCAGGCTATCTCTGAAGTGGACTGCAACTCCTCCCCTTTTGGCAGTTCTATCTTGACGGAAAATGTTATAGTTGGGTATGGAAATCTCAGAATTTAGAGTAGAGGTGGAGAGATGGGTGAGAGAGGGTAGAGAGGTGGAGAGATGGGTGAGAGAGGTGGAGAGATGGGTGAGAGAGGGTAGAGGTGGAGAGATGGGTGAGAGAGGGTAGAGATGTGGAGAGATGGGTGAGAGAAGGTAGAGATGTGGAGAGATGGGTGAGAGAGGGTGGAGAGATGGGTGAGAGATGGGTAGAGATGTGGAGAGAGGGTAGAGATGTGGAGAGATGGGTGAGAGAGGGTAGAGATATGGAGAGATGAGTGAGAGAGGGTAGAGAGGTGGAGAGATGGGTGAGAGAGGGTAGAGAGGTGGAGAGATGGGTGAGAGAGGGTAGAGATGTGGAGAGATGGGTGAGAGAGGGTAGAGATGTGGAGAGGGGGATGATGTGGCATCAACCTCTAGTGTCCCCGATCGGTGCGTATGGTGTGTGTGTGTGTCGCCAGCCCCCAATATCTCTCGCCCTGACTGTGTGTGGGGTTGACGGCGATGGGGAGGAATAACCTTGCTGTGAGTTGCTTCAGGACAGGAGTGATGTCACAGGCCGGTTTCACGCTGCATTGGTCAACGTCACTTAGTGCTGCAGCATGACCCAGCTGGTCCGGCCCCTCCTCCCTCCTCTCTATGCTCATCTGGAGCTGCTGCATTGCAATGTGTGTCCTTGTGCCACAGCTCCTCTCTCAGTATCCATACTTTGCAGCACATGTACCCTCAATATGCTGATTACAATCACTTCTCTCTATATCACATGTTGCTTCTCTCTGACCTCTCGATAAGCTATGCGGTCCTTTTCAGTTTACGTTCCTCTTGTGTTGTTCTCCTCTTTCTTTCTGTTTGTCATTCTTGCTCTTTCTTCCTTTCCTCCTGCATTGTTCTTCTTCTTGTCCTCCGTCTCTCTGGCCAGCCATTATCTTCTCCCATAACCTCTGCCAACCCCCCCCCCCTCTCTGTGCTGTCTTCTCTCTGTGCATGATTCCATATGTGTTATTTCATCGTTTTGACATCTTCACTGTTATTCCACAATGTAGAAAATAGTAAGAAAAATAAAGAAAAACCCTTGAATGAGTAGGTGTTTTAAAATTTTTGACCAGTAGTGTACCTAATATTTACAATGGCCAAACCCTCTCCTAACCCGGATGATGCTGGGCCAATTGTGCACTGCCCTATGGGACTCCCGATCACGGCCGGTTGTAATACACCCCGGAATCAAACCGGGGTCTATAGTGACGCCTTAGACCACTGCGCCACTCGGTAGCCTGATGCCTTAACCACAGACTATTGCCATCCAAACCACAGGAGCTCCAGCCTAGGTCCTCTTTCCCTCTCCCCCTTCTCATCTCCCCACCCCGTCCGGGCCAGCCATCCAGCCAAGGCCGTCTCTCTGCTCGCTCACCTCCTCTCTCCACCTCTCCTCCAATGTCAAGCCTGTCTATCCTCAGCCATCCCAGCCTACCATCCCTCCTTCTGTCCAACAATGCCTCAGTCAAGGCCCCCTCTCTCTGCTCCTCTCCCCTCTCACCTCCCGTCCTCCTCCTATCCTCGCACCTCCTCTCCTTCCCTACCGAACCAGTATAACTGAGCCCATGCCCTGAGCCCCTAGTTAGCTGGTGGTGTGGTGTGCTGTGCCACTTGATTTCTCTGTCCCTGTCATCGCCTGTCCGTTGCAGCTGTCAGCGGCTCTCCAGACCTGTTTTATAAGCCTTAATAATCATCATCATCATCATCATCTTGATACAATAATTATTCGCCCGGCCAATGTATGCACACACACACACACACACACACACGCACACACGCACACACACACATCAACATTCCAGAGGCTTTGGGCATGCCTTTTTCATCCTGCTAGCTGCCAGATGATCTGTTTGAAGTGCTCACAGCGCACAGCGGAGGGGCAACGTGTGTGTGTGTGTGTGTGTGTGTGTGTGTGTGTGTGTGTGTGTGTGTGTGTGTGTGTGTGTGTGTGTGTGTGTGTGTGTGTGTGTGTGTGTGTGTGTGTGTGTGTGTGTGTGTGTGTGTAAAGCACAGCACTGCTGCAGCAGCAGGCCATCGTGAGGAAGTAGACCATGTGCAACAGCTCCTAGGTGTCTCAAGACCTAGCCAGGCAGAGGTCAATCTGTCCATCCAAACAATCACACTAGTACAGACAGACAGAGACCAATTGGCCAATCAACACACTGAGCTGAGACAAACGTATAGCTGTACACACTTCTCCGAATAGTGGCCAGTATCTAAAAGCGTTTGGTGGTGAGATGTGAGGGGTGGATGGAGAGTCTTGCAAAAGGACAGGGGCTGTCTCTGTCTGCAATGTCCCCTACTCCAGTTCCGTCCTTTTAATGGATGACTCCCTCTGTTGTTTACCCCTGAACCAAGACATTACCAGGAGCACTCCTTTCAGCAGGAGATGAACCAGAACAGTGCTACTGGAATGGATATGTGGATTGAGTTTCTCTCTGTTGGACTGCAGGACATTCCCCAGACTTCCATCCACCTGCACCTTCCAGCTCCCACCACTGCCACAAAGGGTATAGATACCCACTGCTCAGTGGCACGTATATTTAGAGGGATATGCATTTCAATGTAAGCAATCAACTTTGTCTAGGCCTATTGGAGAAGCTGTAGGCAGCCTTGGTATTCTGGTGTTAGGTTTTGCTCTGTCGGAGTGGAAGGATCGACGAATGCCAGCCTACCCATTGATAATTTACACAGTCAGATGAGGAGGCCCAAGGGTGATGTGTGTGTGGGGTTGGGTGTGTGGGGTTGGGTGGGTGGGGTTGGGTGGGTGGGGGGCTTATGGGGCCATAGGCAGACAATACCCCCCCCCCTTACTGCAGGCATGTCTCCCATCATGTCTGTCTGGGATAATGACATGAGTGAAGGGGGGGGAAGTTTTCCTTGATCAGGTAAAACTCCTGCCTCCACAGCCTAGATCATTACTCCCTAGAGTATCAGTGGTCAGATGATATATTACACTCTGCTATGTCCTCTATGCATGCCATTTTGCAGCCTGGCTCCTGTCTCCTATCCCCGATGCAGATTGAATAACATACCAGACACCGAAACTGTGTGTGTGTGTGTGTGTGTGTGTGTGTGTGTGTGTGTGTGTGCGTGCGTGCGTGCGTGCGTGTGTGTGTGTGTGTGTGTGTGTGTGTCTGTGTGTCTGTGTGTGTGTGTGTGTGCGTTTATCACTCTTGGATTCGCGGATATGTATCAATGTACCCAGGCGCACAATGGCAGGTATACAATATCAAACTGCGTCATTGTGAGCACCGCATTCATTGGCTGGTGTGTACGGTGTTTTGGGCCTCTGTTTCCCAGTCAATTTGTATCCATCCAGTGTTTTATTCACCCGTTGTTTTCGTTAGCCTAAATCCTATTCTCCATCTCTCCATCTCTACACAGAGCCAGGCAGAAGCCCACTACAAAGGCAACCGCCACGCCCGAAGAGTCAAAGGCATCGAGACCTCCAAGAGTCGCCCCCAGGAGGGTGACAAGCCGGCCCCTCCTGTCCCCCCCTCCCCGTCCGACCCCAGTGGACCCCATACAGGCACCTCGGACATCAGCGACCCCTGCAACGCAGGTAAGACCATGGTGGAGAGAGACTTTGAATATCCCCTTGCACTTACATACAGGGTGTACAGTAACAGTATACTGCCAATACCAGCTCTCAGTACAGGGTGTTTGGTGTATACCAACTATACCCTGCACAGTTCCATCATCACCCCACACCAATACAGTGGAAACATTTATGGGTGACCGACATCAATACAGTGGAAACATTTATGGGTGACCGACATTATAACAGGGTTGATGGCAAGTAAATGCTGTTGAAAATAAACCTAAGACATCGAAAACAAATTGTATTTGTCACATGCGCCGAATACAACCGGTGTAGACTGCCGTTTATGCTTACTTTTAAAACGGCAATAAAACAATAAAATAACAGTAACGAGGCTATATACAAAGAGTACTGGTACTGAGTCAACGTGCAGGGGTACGAGGTAGTTGAGGTAATTGAGGTAATATGTACATGTAGGTAGGGGTAAAAATGAGGATAGATAATAAACAGAGTAGCAGCAGCACATGTGAAGAGCGTGAAAGAGTGTCTGTGTGTGAGTGCGTGTGTGTGTGCGTGTGTATTGGAGTGTCAGTGTAGTATGTCTGAGTGTGTGGGTAGAGTTCAGTGAGTGTGCATAGAGCCGGTGCAAGAGAGTCAGTCCAACAACAAAAAAAGCGGAGTCATTGCAAATAGTCAGGGTAGCATTTGATGACCTTTTCAGTAGTCTTTTGACTTGGGGGTAGAAGCTTTTCAGAATCCTTTTGGTCCCAGACTTGGCGATCTGGTACCGCCTGCCATATGGCAACATGCAGATCAGTCTATGACTTGGGTTGTTGGAGTCTTCAACAATTTTTAGGCACTTTCTCTGCACCGCCTGGTATAGAAATCCTGGATGGCAGGGAACTTGACCCCAGTGATGTACTGGGCCATACGCACTACCCTCTCTAGCGCCATGCGGTCGGATGCTAAGCAGTTGCCAAGTGGTGATGCAACCAGTCATATTCTCTCAATGGTGCAGCTGTCAAACTTTTGAGGATCTGATGGCCCATGCCAAATCTTTTCAGCCTCTTGAGGGGGAAATGGCGTTGTCATGCCCTCTTCACGACTGTATTGGTGTGTTTGGGCCATGTTTCCTGTAGTCCAAGATCAGCTCCTTTGTCTTGCTGACATTGAGGGAGAGATTGTTGTCCTGGCAACACACTGCCAGGTCTCTGCCCTCCTCCCTACAGGTTGTCATCCTCGTCAGTGATCAGGCCTACCACCTTTGTGTTGTCTGCAAACTTAATGATGGTGTTGGAGTCATGCACGACCACACAGTCGTGGGTAAGCAGGGAGTACAGGATGGGACTAAGCACGCACCCCTGAGGGCCTCCCGTGTTGATGGTTAGTACGGCAGATTTGTTGTTGCCTACCATCACCACCTGGGTGCAGCCCGTCAGGAAGTCCAGGATCTAGTTGCAGAAAGAGATGTTTAGTCCCAGGGTCCAAAGCTTAGTGGTAAGCTTGGGGGAGGCACTATGCTGTTGAATGCTGAGCTGTAGTCAATGAACAGTACTCTCACAGAGGTGTTCCTTTTGTCCAGGTGGGAAAGGGAAGTGTGCAATAGAGAATATGTGGATCTGTCGGGGCAGTATGCAAATTGGAGTGGGTCTAGTGTGTCTGGGATGGTGGCGTTGATATGACCAGCCTTTCAAAGCATTTCATGGCTACAGATGTGAGTGCTACGGGGCTATAGTCATTTAGACAGGTTAGCTTGGTGTTCTTGGGCACAGGGACTATGGTGGTCTGCTTGAAACATGTAGGTATTACAGACTGTGTCAGGGAGAGGTTGAAAATGTCAGTGAAGACACTTGCCAGCTGGTATTTGTCCTAGTGATTCGTCTGGCCCTGCGGCCTTATGAATGTTAACCTGTTTAAAGGTCTTACTCACATTGGCCATGGAAAGTGTGATCACACAAAAATCTGGAACAGCTGGTGCTCTTATGCATGGTTCAGTGTTGCTTGCCTTGATGGGAGCATAGGAGGTATTTAGCTCGTCTGGTTAGCTGGCAGCTCGTGTCTGGGTTTCCCTTTGTAATCCGTAATAGTTTGCAAGCCTTGCTACATCCGACAAGCATCAGAGCCGGTGTAGTAGAATTCAATCTTAGTCCTGTATTGATGCTTTGCCTGTTTGATGGTTTGTCGGAGGGCATAGCATGATTTCTTATAAGCATCTGGATTAGTGTCCCGCTACTTGAAAGAGGCAGCTCTAGTTAAGTGTGGATGGTGCCTGTAATCCATGGCACCTGGTTGGGATTTGTTCGAAAGGTTACTGTGTGGGCCACGTCGTCAATGCACTTATTAATTGTGACCGACCGGCTCAAATCGGTCTTATGTAGAAAAATTTGAAATAGTGTTTCTTACATTTTTGGATATGTAGAGACTCAAAATGATATATCATACACTATATCATACACTACAGTTGAGGAACAATGGGAAAGTAATTTTGCTTTGAAAGTTGAGAAAATTGCCTTTGACTGTTTAACAGTTAACCCACTAGGCTGTTATTGTAAATAAGATATTTTTTCTTAAGAATGAGCCCCTTTTTTCCCAATTTTCGCCTAAAATGACATACCCAATTCTAACTGGCCCTGAAGCAAGGATATGCATATTCTTGGTACCATTTGAAAGGAAACACTTTGAAGTTCATGGAAATGTGAAAGGAATGTAGTAGAATAACACAATAGATCTGGTACAAGATAATATATTTTTTTTGTACCATCATCTTTGAAATGCAATAGAAAGGCCATAATGTATTATTCCAGCCCATGAGCAATTTAGATTTTGGCCACTAGATGGAATTAGTGTATGTGCAAAGTTTTAGACTGATCCAAAGAACCATTGCATTTCTGTTCAAAATGTTGAGTCAAGACTGCCCAAATGTGCCGAATTTGTTTAATAATAACATTTCATGTTGTAAAATTGTGCACTCGAACAATAGCATGGTATTATTTCACTGTAATAGCTACTGTACATTGGACAGTGCAGTTAGATTAACAAGAATTTAAGCTTTCTGCTAATATCAGATATGTCTATGTCCTTGGAAATGTTCTTGTTACTTACAACCTCATGCTAGTCGCATTTAGCCTACGTTAACTCAAGGTTAAATAAATAAATAAAAAATAACAGCCGTCAAGCACCAAAGCTAACTTGCCAGCTACATCCAGACACAAATGAGAGAAAAGCTCACTGAACATTACTCGCCCTAGTAGAGCTGGTTAGGCTGTTATGTTATCCAGAGCGTTGGTGACTGTAACTGTGCTGCCAGTTTGTCTGTTCGTAAATTCAGAGCGTTTCACTCTCGGAGCGTTCAGAGCCCAACCTGGACGCTCTGGCCGATGAGTAGGGTTGAGCCGAACGTTCTGACCTCACAACGGCAGTCAAGCACCCAAGCTAACTGGCTAACATTGGCTAGCTTGCTAGCTACTTCAACACATAATGACAGAACACCCCACTTTGACCATTTTACTCGCCCAAGCAGAGCTGGTTAGGCTGTTTTCATGTTATCCAGAGTGTTGGTGACTGTAACTGTGCTGCTGGAAACAATTTATTAACACCTTTTTGCTGACGTTTACTGACACCGGCAATATTCAACGGGTGTTGAATTATTCTGCGCTCTGGCACACTGAGATGAGTCTTTTGTTAACCTCTTGAAACTCCCCATCCCGGATCCGGGATTGTGACTAAGCCTCAGGCTCATTAGCATAACGCAACGTTAACGATTTCTGAAAATCGCAAATAAAATTAAAATAATGCGTTTGCTCTCAAGCTTAGCCTTTTCTTAACAACACTGTCATCTCAGATTTTCAAAATATGCTTTTGAACCATAGAAATTGACTAATTTGTGTAAGAGTATGCAAAGCTAGCATAGCATTTTGTGTAGCATGTAGCACGCAACATTTTCACAAAAGCCAGATAACCAAATAAATAAAATCATTTACCTTTGAAGAGCTTCTGATGTTTTCAATGAGGAGACTCCCAGCCACATACCAAATGCGCAGTGTTTCCTGAAAGCGTCTGTGTGTAGGAGAAATCGTTCCGTTTTCTACATTGCGCCTGGCTACCGAAACGAACCGAAAATGCAGTCACCTACAACGTGAAACTTTTTCCGGATTAACTACATAATATCGACCGAAACATGGCAAACGTTGTTTGGAATCAATCCTCAAGGTGTTTTTTCACATATCTCTTCATTGACATGCAGTTCATGGAAGCTTGCTTCTCTCTCTGTGCCCCATGGAAAAATACTGGCAGGTGACTTTTGCGCACCAATTTCGGCGCAGGACACCGGGCGGACACGTGGTAAATGTGGTCTCTTATGGTCAATCTTCCAACGATCTGCCTACAAATACGTCACAATGCTGCAGACACCTTGGGGAAACGACAGAAAGGGCAGACTCATTCCTCTTGCGTTCACAGCCATATAAGGAGATCATGAAAGACAGAGCCTCAAAAATCCTTGTCATTTCCTGGATGCCAAGTCATCTTGGTTTTGCCTGAAGCTCACGTTAAAGGGCACGCACAGAGAAGATATTTGTATTTCTGGACACGTCAGAGTGTTTTCTTTCGAACAGTAGCAATTATATGCATAGTCGAGCATCTTTTTGTGACAAAATATCTTGTTTAAAACGGGAACGTTTTTCTTCCAAAAATGAAATAGCGCCACCATAAGTGTAAGAGGTTAAGACATGTAGCTAGCTAGCTAGGTAAACAATGAATCATGATCCAAACTCTGCATGAATCTGCAGGTAGCTAACCAACCAGGTTCAATGTTAGCTAGCTAACATTAGGCTATAACTAGTGGCTCTGAGATACAAATTATAAGATCATACACGTAATGTTAGCTAGTGAGCCAGCCAGCTAATATTAGCTAGCGAACAGTACACTAACTTCAAATGAAACAACTTTCTGTCAAAATTACAAACGTGTAATATCTGGAAATGAAGCTAGCTAGACTATCTTACATACATCATGGATGGACGAGTCTCCTGTCGGATGCCATGGTTGCCCTTAGTTTAAAGATGTAATCCGGAGACAGGTGTTTTCTCCTGAGCTATCATACTCGAATTCCACTGATTTCAAAACTCCGTTCACCAGAAATTGGAGAGCATACATGTAACGTTAGCTAGCAAGCCAGCCAGCCAGCTAAAGTTAGCAAGCTAACAGTACACTTTAACTTGACATTAGGTTTATGCAGTTTTACTACTCAATACATTTGATAGAAAACCGCGATAGCCAGGTTTACCTAGACATACTGACTAGCTCAAATAGACAGAAGCGTGCTTTATGGCAGACTAATCCAAGCTCATCTCTCAGCATGCCCAGCCCACTCATTATCTCAGCCAATCATACCTTGCGGAAAGGTTGCAATCTTTTGCTGTGGATAGACCAACTAGACTCATAATTTAACTTTAATTGTATTTGTATTTGCAGCATACAAGTTTGTTGTTAAGGCACATGGAATTTCACATGTTCGAGAAGGCATTTCTGAAAACATATTTTGATTTAAAAAAATGTTATTTTTTTGTAAGCAGGAATCAGGAGGATAGAGTTAGGGTTAGATTTGCCAAATGGAGGGCAAGGGAGATTAAAGGTGAACAAAAGTTTTTTTCGCATCAAGTTGCACAGGTGACTTGTTAGTAGAAATGAGGTAAGGCTGCATTAAATCACCTGCCACTAGGAGCATTTTTGTTGTTTGCTTATGGCCTTATACAGCTGGTTGAGTCTGGTCTTAGTGCAGTAAGTAGACAGCTATGCAAAATATAGCAAAATATAGATGAAAATTCTCTTGGTAAATAGTGTGGTCTACAGCTTTTCATTAGGTATTCTAACTCGGGCGAGCAGAACCTCAAGAATTCCTTAATATTAGAGATTTGGGCCTGGTCTGGATGAGCCGTATGTTCTTCGGCGCCAACTGTTGAAGTAGTAATTCTCATCCAAATCAAGGTTAGTGATCGCCATTCTGATGTCCAGATGCTCTTTTCGGTCATAGGAAACGATGGTGTGAACAATATCGCATTGCTTGCTTTTTGAGGTTTTAGGCTGGGTTCTGTATAAGCACTTTGTGACATCTGCTGATGTAAAAAGAGCTTAATAAATACATTTGATTTGATTAAAACATGATGTACAAAAAAAGTTAAGATCAGCTAAAAAAACACACAATTACAGCACAATTGGTCCGGAGCCCGTAAAAATAGTTACTATTCCCTCCAGTGCCATTCTACCACATCCATTCTACCACATCCATTCTACCACATCCATTCTACTACATCCATTCTACCACATCCATTCTACCACATCCATTCTACTACATCCATTCTACTACATCCATTATATTACATCCATGTTTTAATACAGTTCGTCTTATCAATCCATAGGGAAATGAACTGACCACTGTGGGCTGAGGGAGATATGAATAGCTCTCCACTGACATGGAGGAATAACAATCACATAGGCCTTGAAGTATGTTGTTCTGGTCCTTCATGGCTCCTCTCTCTGTGTGGTCGGGTCTAACTCTGACCTTAATTGATGGCTAGAGTCTGCTCCTCCCACATTCCAAACAGCACAGCATCAGCAAAGCGCCACAGACTCTGTTTAAGCCCAGATCTCCTCTGTCACTGCAGTCCAGCTGACCCTGAGATGACAATAACAAAATGACCAACACACAGAGAGAAGCTGGACCAAATACAGCGAGAGAAGCAGAAACTCACCAAGGACTTAGAAAGCTATTTTTTTGTCTCTAACTCCAGGCAGAGACTAACTCCTTTTTCAAATACCTTAGAAATACATAGTTACTCAGTCACTGCTGTCTCCCTAACCCTGAGATGACAAACACACAGATAAATACTGGACCACAATCTCAGCTGCAAGTAGAGCCCAAGGACTTAGAAAGAGGAGCTCTGGTTATAAATTCTTGCAGAACCTGGCTCCAAGTTAAAATACTTTACAAATGCATCCTTCCTTCCTCCCTTCATTGAAGTAGGCTAACAACTGATCTTGTGATCCGTCATGACAGAACTGGTGAAAGCTGTATGGTGGAAACCCTTGATCCCAAACGTGTCATTGAATACTTCAGCGAAGGTAAAAAGGAAGGACTCATTTTGATCAGAATTTGAATATGGCCTTTTGAGCAGAGACGCGCGAGTAGCACGTTGTGGAAAACCTCTCCTGCCAACCAGCAGGTCGATCTGAGGACAGCAGCAGCGTGCATTGTTGGATCTGAAATGATGATCGGAGTTCTTTAAAGGAATGCATTGCACTACTAATGCTGTGTTGCCTTCAAAACAATGAAAGGCTTCTACAATGCTTGTCCTGTTAAGTAGCCTGGTCCCTTATATGTTTGTGCTGACTTGGCAACTTCTATGTTAATTATTTGGTCATTGTCAATTTCACGTGGGGTGTTGGCAAGACGGCACACAGATATCTGGGACCGGGCTACCTACTTAAAGCTTGACCTCAGAGAAACAAACCGGTGAATTTGCAGTTCTCACAATGGCACCATAACGTGGCAGCTTATCTTGGCCTCTTTAATTCGGACCCCCTTCGGTGTGTTTATAGTTATGGGCCGTGTTTTATTAGGTATTAGAGTGTGATTTGTCACACAGTCAACATAAACTGTGGGGTCTGGGAGGAGGTAGAGGGTGCTAAGGGAGGGAGGGAGAGAGCACGCCCGAGAGAGACAGCTATTGGTATGGAAAGATCACAGCTGACATCAGTTTAATCAGTCGAATCCAATGTAATTCAGTGTTGTTGTCAGATTATTGGAGTGACAGGTTGGTTGTTAGGGATAGAGGGCATGGTGGAGGGTATTGCTGTTCTTCTCTTGCGCTCTTTCTCTCAGCTCTCTGTCGCTGGGAAGCCGGTCTCTCACTCTCTTTCTGCCTGTCTTTCTCACTCTCGCTCTCTCTTCCTGCCTCAGTCTCTTCCATACTCTCTGGTCCCGGAGTGGCTCAGTCGGTAGAGCATGTTGCCTGCAATGCCAGGGCTGTGGGTTTGATTCCCAGGGGGGACCAGCACAGAGGGGGAAAGGAGTATGAAGGGTATGCAGTCACTACTGTAAGTCACACTGGATAAGAGTGTCTGCTAAATGACTCAAATGTAAATGCTCCTCTCTCTCCTCTCTCCACCCGGAACTTTCCATTCCCTCACTCTTGTCCATCTCCGTCCCTCCCTGAATCAAACACGTCATAATATAATATTTTGAATCTGGTGTTGGCATTTGAAAAAGGTTGCGCTGACCATTATTTCCCCAGGGAAACACAGGGCAAGTGTCATCAAAAAAAGCTGAAACAATAACATAGAAACGGATAAAGGACAGGGACCAACAGCCATCATACGGTGTTACAACTCCTAACTGAAGGGCTCTGCCTTTCTTCTCCCTGAGTTTGTTTCATATCGTTCTTGTGGCTTTGTTTCCACTTTACCCCCCAAGAACTAAAGCCATTTCCACGCTACTGAGTCAAACGGAGCCGAGCCAAACTGAGCTGTACTGGACTGGCGTGCGTATACATTCCACCATACTTGAAAGGACAATGTGAAAATGAAATATCTCAGCCAACCTCGTGCAGTTTGGGTCGCCACAATAGTGAAACATGCTTTTATGAGGGCAGACTGGCCATCTCTCTGCCTCACAGGGTGATCTGTATCCTGCAGTCCTTCAGTCGCACGGCCCTCTGCCCAGTCATATCAGAACTCCTAATTGAGGGTGAGGGGCTTAACATTCTGATGTGGCTGCCTTTCTTCATCCCAAGGGTGTTTTCATATCTCTCTTCTGACTTTAACCCACCGCTAGAAGCATGAGACATCATATGGTGTCATGACAGAAGGACTGGACAGGGGTCCAGTCCTCTGAAGAGGTCTAATGGGTGACCACATACCTCTAAAGGGGAACCAAAACCAAACCAAGCTTTGCTGATCTGGCCTGGTTATTCACCCACCATAGTTTCTAGAATTGTGGGTCGGCACAATACTGCAACAAGGTCTTAAGAGGCCAGTCTGACCGTCTATATAGCCTACAGCCTTGCAGTCACAGAGGTTACAGTGTCCAACTCCACTCATTAATTGAGGCTCTGAGATAATTCCAGAGGGAAGCAGTCAAAACAAGCCTACCATGATCTAAATGTGAAAGCAGATACATGTGAAAGAATGTATTTTTCCATCCAAGACTCTTTCTTGTGACCCTGGAAGCCCAGCCATCTCCCTGAATGTCAGTGAGTGTGTGTGTCTCTCTCTCTCCCTAGCTGCGAATGTGTGTGTATCCCAGTGCACTCGGTGTTTGATGCAGTCTCACAATACCAGTTTCACAACATCAGTTCCATGGATGGGGACATCCAGGGCCTGTGAGGGCCAGCAGCTGTGGTCCCAGCTGGGGTATGTTGCAGTTGGAGGAGCCTTGTCTGGAGGATGAAGAATGGGTGGGTGGGTCTGGCTGGGCGGTCACTGTAGTTCACATAGTGGGGTCCATAGGATAACATACACACATGCTACGCAAAGACACACACACACACAAACATAGGCACGTACAAATACACACACATGCACTCGTGTGAAAACACACACGCAGACACTGTGGGCTGTGGTCAGGGAGGGTGAGAGGGGAGGAAAAGAATTCCCATGCTTGAGCAGAGCTTGGTTACTACCATGCAGTTCCGTGTGATGGTCGATGCAGATTGTTTTACTGTGTAAAGTCTGTTTGTTTGGTCTTGGTTCTTGATTTGATTTGTGCTGTCCATTTCGTCACTTATACACATCGGTTAATTACAAGTGAAAACTGTATCGGTCATGCTTGGATATCATGAATCCTCCCCTCAATATGCCCTTCTGTCGCCCCAATGTGTCATTAATCCTTAGCTAATATATATGTTATTAACGTGACGCTACTTAGTGTGTTCGTAAAGAACACATGCTTTTGTCTACTCACCCTTGTTCAGCATTGGGGGAAAATAGGGGAGATATTTTACCTATTGCAATGTCAACCGTAGCAACCCAACGTCTTCACAGTTCGCGGTAACTATTAATTCTGTTAAATCCGATTCAGTGTCTTCCATCTTCCCGTTGGAAATGCCTGAGTCTCTCTCGGATGTGAACGTCCTCTCGCCGAGATGGTTACCCTCTTTCTCCATGACCCTGCTTGTCGACAACGATCCATGGGAGAGCTTGCTCGAGTCTTTCCGCTGGTGATGTTGCCTTTCTCCTGGCGGTATACTCCACTGGGAAGCCCCTTGACTTCAGGTCCTCAGCCGCCTCGTCTGCATGCTCGTATGTAACCGGGACATTTTCCAGAAATACCCGCATTTTTTGCCGGGTATTGTGTTTGGAAGCGAATACCCTTCTCTTTGAGTGCTTTCTTAATGGGGGTGTATTCTTTCCTTCTTTTCAGTATGTCTCCCGCGTAGTCATGATCAAAGAACACTCGTTGGCCTTGGAAGTTAACAGGGTTTTTCCAGGTTGCATGTAAGACTTTCTCTTTGACTGAGAATTTTAGGAACCGTACTACTATGGATCTTGGTGGGGCGCCGCTGGGGGGGTTTGAGGCCAGAGCTCGGTGTGCTCTCTCGATTCCCAGGTCAGTGTCGTCTTCAAGTATGCCCTTGAATAGACCCTCCACGAATTTGGGCATAGAGTATTTTTCTGCGCCCTCTACTACGTTTTAAAGTCTACTGTTGTTTCGACGTGAGAAACCTTCGAGTTCTGTCACTTTTGCCTGTAGTGCGTGTTGGCTTTTCAGTGACTGTTCATGTATTTCCTTGACTGCGGAGGTCCATGTGTCCGTTTCCCCCAATGCGCTGTTCTGCGTCCCCCATTCTTGTAGATATGCTGTGAAGTTCTAATTTGTTTTCTTCAAGTTTCTGGTTAATGTCCCTCTTGAACTCATTTAGTTCTTTTCTTACATCTTCTCGAAGTACCACTCGTAAGCCTGTGAGCGCCTCGCGCAATTCCTCCTTCATCACCTCATTAAATGAGGGTTCTTTTGCTGCTGCTATCTTATTTGCGCTAGCATTAGCCATCTCGGGTTCATCGACGATTATATCTTCTGCTGTCTTGTTACGGGCTGTCGTTGTAGCTCCGCGATCTTTTCCTATTTTCTCCTTTTCCATTTTGCGTAAGTTATTATAATGTTCAGAGTAAATACTTGAATTTAAGGGGGGAAATACCCAACCGATGTGCAGTACGAAGAACTAGGCAGCCATTTCCCAAGTTGCGTCAGCGGAAGCCCAGACGTTACAGTTCTGTGTGATGGTCGATGCAGATTGTTTTACTCTGTTTGTTTGGTCTGATTTTCAGATGTTACAGTTCTGTGTGATGGTTGATGCAGATTGATTTACTCTGTTTGTTTAGTCTGATTTTCAGATGTTACAGTTCCGTGTGATGGTTGATGCAGATTGATTTACTCTGTTTGTTTGGTCTGATTTTCAGATGTTACAGTTCTGTGTGATGGTTGATGCAGATTGTTTTACTCTGTTTGTTTGGTCTGATTTTCAGATGTTACAGTTCTGTGTGATGGTCGATGCAGATTGTTTTACTCTGTTTGCTTGGTCTGATTTTCAGATGTTACAGTTCTGTGTGATGGTTGATGCAGATTGATTTACTCTGTTTGTTTGGTCTGATTTTCAGATGTTACAGTTCCGTGTGATGGTCGATGCAGATTGATTTACTCTGTTTGTTTGGTCTGATTTTCAGATGTTACAGTTCCGTGTGATGGTCGATGCAAATTGTTTTACTCTGTTTGTTTGGTCTGATTTTCAGATGTTACAGTTCCGTGTGATGGTTGATGCAGATTGATTTACTGTGTAAAGTGTGTTTTGTTTGGTCTGATTTTCCTCTACTGGGACTTTGAGATATGACTATTGAACTTCAGAATGTGCAATGTGTTCTATTGAAATATATAATATATTGAAGGTTGAATATCTTTTCTGAGAATTTCCAGGAAGTGTGCTAATAATAGACATTTCGGTTGAGATATTTGTTTGTGAGATGGATTATATGGGCTTGTTGTTATTGTACTGTACTAAGATCAGTTACTGGCCCTTGGGGGACTGTGAAGGAAAAGCCTGGGGTTGAGTTGTGGTCAGTGGTTCTCCAGAGAGAAGGTCTTTAGCTTTCTTGGGTTTGGAAGAGAGCAGACGGGTTTGGCTGGGCCTTTACTATACAGGGACAAGAAGAGGCCAAGGCTAGCTGTTTTAAAGAGAGAGCAGCCGTGGCCCTCCTCCTCCTCCTTCTTCCTCCTTCTCATCCTTTTCCTCCTCCTCCTTCCTCCTTAATCTCCCCCTCCTCAATATTTCTCCTCCTCCTCCTCCTCCTTCCTCCTTCTCCTCCTGCTCCTACTCCTCTTTCTCATCCACCTCCTCCTTCTCCTTCTCCCCCTCAGTCGTTCTCCTCCCCCTCCTCCTTCTTCCTCCTTCTCCTCCTGCTCCTACTCCTCTTTCTCATCTACCTCCTTCTCCTCCTCCTTCTTCTCCTCCTTCTCCTCCTCCTTCTTCTCCTTCCCCTCCTCTGACTCCCCTCCCTCCCTCTCTAATGAGAGCCCGAGTAAAGCTGCGCCCAGTGTGCTTACAGTGTGCTTACTCCACACACCCAAAGTTATTTAAAGAGATGACTTTCATTTGAGGGCTATAGTTACATTACTGCACGCATACTGTAGAGTAGTGTTGAATAACAGGAAGTTGATCTGGATCTCATACACTACTCACATAAACTATACACGGCTACCAATCACTGCAATATCCTAATGAGATGTTGGTTGTAAAACGGAAGAGTTGAACTGTAGTCTATAACTTTTACACCCCACACCGTACAGCATAAATGTTTATTTGCTAGTGTAAGTCGACAGCCCTTCCACCCAGGCTGAGTGACGCTTGGGAGCCTGCGTGTGTATCTGAGTCACAGTTAATACGGTGTCCAGGAGGAGAGGAGAAGGCACCATGCTGCATTATAAATGATGCTGAGTGCTCGTTAGAACAGTGCTGGGTTTCTCCATTCATTAATCATTAACGCTAGAATCCTTAGTTGCAACATCCATTTTTGGACTTATAAATTAATGATATACACTAAGTATACCAAGCATTAGGAGCACCTTCCTCCCCATACTCAACAGTTTGCCGTGTGTATCAAGAATGGTCCACCACCCAAAGGACATCCAGCCAACTGGACACAATTGTGGGAAGCATTCTAGCCCTACCCTCCCTCGCTCCCTTTTGCCCTCAGAGTTGCCTCAATATGTCAGGGCGTGGACTCCTGTAACACAGCCAGGGAGGAGAGGGCTGGAGGGGAACCACACACAAGGGGTACACCCTCCTTCTGACCCTGTGCACAGGCCCCTTATCTCCTCCTGTGAACATAACACCTGACCACTCGAAGGGGGTACACCTTATCCCAGCACACCCACCTGGTTACTGGCAGTACCACAACTAGCCAGCACTATGCTCATGTGTTCAAACAGTGTACTGTAGCTACCAAACAGATCAAATGTTTTATTTCATTAGCTACTTTCTCTGAGTTTGTAACTAACATCTGATGCTTTATTTATTTATATTTAAAAATGTGGTATTGGTATGCTTTCTGTCTAGTGTTTTGGCACGTATGTATTGAATTTATCGTTAGTGAACATTTATTAATTTGTCTTGTCCTTCCAGGACAATGGCGCTAGTTTAGCACATGGTTTTCTGATGGATGAGGCAGTAGTCCCCCTTGAGCAACTTTTACTATGTTATTGAAAACACATCTCTTTGATTCTCCCTCTGCATTAAATTGTAAAACTTTTTGTTATGTACATATAAGAAAAGAATTAGGCAGATATACATGCTTTTTTCCTTAACATAAGCCATCTCTATCCCTACTTCTTTCCCCATCACTTCTCATCTTGTCCAGCTATCGGCCAATCCTCCCTCTCTTTCTTCCATTCCTGTCTGTATCCCCATATAGAGAGCCAGCTACAGGGTGGATTGATGGTAGACGTCTGGTATCTTCTAACGCAATGGGTGCCTATCTGATGCCCCCCCCCCTCCCCCCCGGTCTCAGCTGTCTAGCCCACACCATCTTCACTCTTTAATCATCATGCTGAATAACAGCATTATTATACTGAGGAGAACGTTAAAGCATCTGGTTGTAGTTTGTAGTCGGTGTGTGTGTGTGTGTGCGTGTGCGTGTGCGTGTGCGTGTGCGTGTGCGTGTACGTGTACGTGTGCGTGTGCGTGTGTGTGTGTGTGTGTGTGTGTGTGTGTGTGTGTGTGCGTGGGTGGGTGGGTGGGTGCGTGTGTATGTGGTTGTGTGTGTGGGTGCGTGTGCGCTCTTGTGCGCCTGTGTTATTTTCTCTACTGGCCTTTTAAATTGGAGTGATCCGTCTGTAATTGGAGTGATCCATCTGTAATAGAAGTTATCCATCTGTAATTGGGAAAAGCCTGATCAATTGAGGATCCAATTATTTTTGTCTGGAGGCTGGGAATCAATGCGATATGTCTGTCGAAACATGTTTGAAACATGAAAAGCTGAGCCGAGTCTGAGGGGGTGAACCATAGGAATCAAATTCAATACCCAAAGGGCAAACAAATACAAAAATACATGGGTATTACAATGCATAAACAATAAAGACATTTGTGTTAAAAGCACTAGTGGAATCCGTTGCATTACATACATTTCGGTTGCATAAATCAATGGGAAGGTATTCTAAAACATACCAAACGCTGAGACCGAGTTGAACTCGGTTTCAGGGGGGAGAAACCACCCGTAGGAGTGACTGTGGTGAATAACAAGGAAGCATATTGAAATGATGCATTGAAATGAAAGTTCTTAACAGCATAGCTCTCCTCCAGCCCATAGAGGATCATGAAATCCCCTATTACGATCTCTCATCCCCTCCTCCCTCCTTCTCTATTTAGCTTAACATAAACCACATGCAGGACGCTATGGGATCAACTTCAATACACGGTCGGAGGCCAGCGCTCTTCCATCGGTGTGCTGATGTACTGTGATGGTGTGTGTGTGTGTGTGTGTGTGTGTGTGTGTGTGTGTGTGTGTGTGTGTGTGTGTGTGTGTGTGTGTGTGTGTGTGTGTGTGTGTGTGTGTGTGTATACGTGCGAGAGATCTGACAGAAGGGGGCCGCAAGGAGTGTGTTTAAGAGCCTGCGTATGTACATGTGTGTAGGCGTTTGTGTGTGAGCGTGCACGCGCGTGTTTTACGTGTTGTCATTTTCTAGAACAATCTTAGAGGGTAGAGTTCAGCTTTACGCTCACACCCTCTCTCCTTCCTCTGCTCTGATGTTGCTAGCGGTTAGAGCGTTGGGCCAGTAATCCAAAGGTCGCTGGTTTTAATACCCGAGCCGACGAGGTCAAAAATCTGTCGAGGTGCCCTTGAGCAAGGCACTTAACTCTCATTTGCTCCAGGGGTGCAGTACTACTATGGCTGACCCTGTAAAACAACACGTTTCAACATCGCCCCACACACCACCGACACACCCATCACCCCGGGTCTTTGATGCAGCCGCGCTTTATGTTCAAGGTTGACTTCGAAATTGGACGTCTGTCCGTGTCCTGATGTCCAATGCCACTCCGATCTTGCTCGTCCTAATATTTATAGGTTTCTTAATTCTATTCTTTTACTTTTAGATTTGTGTGTATTGTTGTGAATTTTTAGACACTACTGCACTGTTGGAGCCGGGAACACAGGCAATTCGCCACACCTGCAATAACATCCGCTAAATATGTGTGACCAATGAGATTTGATTTGATTTGAAGACATCAGGAAATCCATTCAAAGATGGCAACTAGGGGCAACAGTGAGCGCCGATCAAGGAGGCTTGGGTGTAATCCCATGACTTTGGATCAGAAGGAGGTGTGTTCGAGCCCAGTGGTGGATTGAGATTTTTTTCTTAACCCTATCCCACACCGTAACCCTTACCTTAACCATTTGGGATAAGGCTAAACTTAGCCCTTCATTTTGAAATTTGAGGTTTGGAGAAATGGAACTATACAGAGCAGCAGGAACAACCCTGGATAAACGTTGAATTCCGCAGTGATACTGTGAGAGCTTGTTGAGGAGGAGGAGGATGAGTAAATCCTGAAAAGGAAATTGAGCGGTTAAAGTCAATATTTGTGTTCTTCCCAAAAATAGCCCACTCTAGCCCCTTTAAGACCCATAATCCCGCAGGGCTTTCTGTCCCGTCCGACCCCTCCCCCACCTGCAGCCTGCAGCTACATCCTGTGTTCGGTGGTTGTGTGTGTGTGTCCTGTGGTGACAGTGTTGGTGGTGGTGAGGGAGAGTTTGGTGCTCCAACTCTGCAGAACTCTGGATTGCACCCCACCCACCCAAGGTTAGGGGGTCTTTATGGAACACCATCAAGTGCCTTGTCGGGTGAATACCAGAGGCATTACAGCATGGGAGTGGCTGACCAGAAGCATGTGTGTACTAGCTGTACATGTGTGGAAGAGAAAGTGTGTGTATGTGTGTGGGATGAATAATGTGTGCCCTAGCATGAGTGTGTGTGTGTTTTGTGTTTGCGATGTTTTCCATGGAACCCCTTTTCAAAACACACTTGTGTCACTTTCCCCCGGCTCCATCTCATTCTCAGCCAACAACAACAGGTGAAAAAACATCCATCCACTGCCAAGGGAGTATCTGTTTCCCATTTCTTTCTCCTCTTCTTTCCTCCGATACATTTTAATAAGATGAGACTAGGGGGGAGTGCCCTACGGGCCCTGGCCAAAAGTAGTGCCCTAGAAAGTGAATAGGGTGCCATTTGGGAAGCAATCCACATCACTGAGAGGAGAGGAAAACTCGGACACCTCATAAGGTTTCTGTTCTGTACCCAGATTTTCATATATTCAACATGTATTGTACAGTGGGGCAAAAACGTATTTAGTCAGCCACCAATTGTGCATGTTCTCCCACTTAAAAAGATGTGAGAGGCCTGTCATTTTCATCATAGGTACACTTCAACTATGACAGACAATGTGAGAAAAAAAATCCAGAAAATCACATTGTAGGATTTTTAATGAATTTATTAGCAAATTGTGGTGGAAAATAAGTATTTGGGACACCTACAAACAAGCAAGATTTCTGGCTCTCACAGACCTGTAACTTCTTCTTTAAAAGGCTCCTCTGTCCTCCACTCGTTACCTGTATTAATGGCACCTGTTTGAACTTGTTATCAGTATAAAAGACACCTGTCCACAACCTCAAACAGTCACACTCCAAACTCCACTATGGCCAAGACCAAAGAGCTGTCAAAGGACACCAGAAACAAAATTGTAGACCTGCACCAGGCTGGGAAGACTGAATCTGCAATAGGTAAGCAGCTTGGTTTGAAGAAATCAACTGTCGGAGCAATTATTAGGAAATGGAAGACATACAAGACCACTGATAATCTCCCTCGATCTGGGGCCCCACGCAAGATCTCACCCCGTGGGGTCAAAATGATCACAAGAACGGTGAGCAAAAATCCCAGAACCACACGGGGGGACCTAGTGAATGACCTGCAGAGAGCTGGGACCAAAGTAACAAAGCCTACCATCAGTAACACACTACGCCGCCAGGGACTCAAATCCTGCAGTGCCAGACGTGCCCCCTGCTTAAGCCAGTACATGTCCAGGCCCGTCTGAAGTTTAGAGAGCATTTGAGAGCATCTGAGAGCTAGAGAGCATTTGGATGATCCAGAAGAAGATTGGGAGAATGTCATATGCTCAGATGAAACCAAAATATAACTTTTTGGTAAAAACTCAACTCGTTGTGTTTGGAAGACAAAGAATGCTGAGTTGCATCCAAAGAACACCATACCATACCTACTGTGAAGCATGGGGGTGGAAACATCATGGGGCTGTTTTTCTGCAAAAGGACCAGGACGACTGATCCGTGTAAACGAAAGAATGAATGGGGCCATGTATCGTGAGATTCTGAGTGAAAACCTCCTTCCATCAGCAAGGGCATTGAAGATGAAACGTGGCTGGGTCTTTCAGCATGACAATGATCCCAAACACACCGCCCGGGCAACGAAGGAGTGGCTTCGTATGAAGCATTTCAAGGTCCTGGAGTGGCCTAGCCAGTCTCCAGATCTCAATCCCATAGAAAATCGTTGGAGGGAGTTGAAAGTCCGTGTTGCCCAGCAACAGCCCCAAAACATCACTGCTCTAGAGGAGATCTGCATGGAGGAATGGGCCAAAATACCAGCAACAGTGTGTGAAAACCTTGTGAAGACTTACAGAAAACGTTTGACCTCCGTCATTGCCAACAAAGGGCATATAACAAAGTATTGAGATAAACTTTTGTTATTGACCAAATACTTATTTTCCACCATAATTTGCAAATAAATTCATAAAAAATCATACAATATGATTTTTGGGATTTTTTTTCTAATTTTGTCTGTCATAGTTGAAGTGTACCTATGATGAAAATGACGGTCCTCTCTCATCTTTTTAAGTGGGAGAACTTGCACAATTGGTGGCTGACTAAATACTTTTTTGCCCCAC